>NC_056728.1:1225653376-1225953376 GCF_019279795.1 Protopterus annectens | reverse complement strand
ACTTGTGACAGCTCTGGAGTGTGAACTGGCACCAGCAACTTTGACCCTGTGTGTTCCGTCACTTAGCCAGTTTGCAACCCATGCTGTGATGTATGGGTTCACAATTAAGCTGGTGATGTTTTCAATGATACCTGAGTGGGGTATTGTGTCGAAAGCCTTTGCCAGGTCAAGGTAGGCTGTGTGGACTGCCTTGCCCACGTCAATGGCCTGGGTGAGTGTTTTGAAAAAGTCAACCAAGTTTAAAAGGCATGATCTGCCCTTGACAAAGCCAAACTGGATTGGATCCAATGTCTGCAAGTCCCCTATGTCTTCATTTAGAATTCCCATTATGATCCTGTCCATAGCTTAGCAGAACAGGCTTGTCAAGCTGATGGGATGGTAGTTTCTGGGGTTGGTGGAGACACCTCCTTTGTGAAGTGGGTCCACCATTGCTGTATGCCACTCCTTGGGAACATATCCTGAGATGAGGCTAAGATTAAACAGCTGCCCTAACTGCGGGTGTAATTACTCATTGAGTTCATGGAGCACACAACTGGGGACACCATCTGGTCCCATGGATAAAGTGTTTTCTGCCTTGGATTGAGCAGTTCCCACCCCAGCAGTGGAGATGTTTGGGGGGGCTACAATCCTCTGGTGTACATACCCCTCCATTTGGGGAGAGGGGGGGGAGAAATCTGCACTGAACCTGTCAGCCAGTATGTTGCCAATGTCTGTAGGTGCAGTGATATCAACATCATTCTGAACTAAGTCTGAGCATATCTGGGAGTTCCCTCCCAGGTTTCAAACATAGGTAAAAAAGGCCTCATGATTGTCCCTGGAGTCCTGAGTGGGTTTACTCTCAAAAATTGCCTCGGATGATTGTATGGGGGAACCCAGTGTTTTACTCACAATGAGCAGGGGTGTCTTCCCCCCTACGGATTACGCTCTATCTGGTAGTAGCTCCTTCCTTGTGTTGTACAGCTTGGTTATGGCTAGGGTCCACCAGACTGGATGCTTGCCTGTGGTACAAAGAGTCTTTTTTTCTGGGATTGCCTGATCCATGCAGTCCTGGAGGTGCTGGTAGAAGGCATTTCTAAGTGATACAGTGGCTTGGGTAATGGTGTCCGCTGGCCTGGGGGCCTTGAAAGAGACCACACCAGTCCTCAGAAATGTGAAGTCGGCATTTGAGAAGGTCTTCACTGTTTCTTTTCCCATCTGGGGTGTGGGTGGGATGTGGACTCCCACTGAGAGTAGCCCATGATCTGATCTCACCAATGATGGGTATACGTCTGGTGTTGAACAGTGTGACCCCATGTTCGTGATGATGTGTTCTAGAATGTTGCCTCCACTTGAGGGGATTGGGACCAGTTGTTCCATGGCATTTCAGTGTATGAACTCTTGGAACCTTTGTGTTAGAGTGTTGTGGCATGATTAGTGATCCCAGTCTATATGTGGATAGTTGGAATCACCCAGTAGGATGGTGTTTGGAGATACATTTATCCCCTTCAGTGTTTGCAGGATAGCTGTGTGAGGTACCTGAGTTTGAGCGGGTGGCATGTAACATGCTACAAACTGCAGAGCAGTCTTGCCTACGGTCACTGGCACCTGGATGGTCTCCGATGCATCGTGTGTTGCCACCAACCATGAGGTGAGGGTGTCCTTGATGAATATGGACACCCACCATCCTTCTTGGTGTTGTCGGGATGCTGGTGCCGGAATGCATGATATGAGCTAACACCCGATAGTGCCGGGGTGCTGTCAGAAGCTGTGAACCAGGTTTCAGGCACAGCACAGACATCAATGTGCTACATACTGAGAAGGGCATAGAGTGTGTGCAGCTTGAGGTTGAGACCTTGGGCATTGAGCAGCATTACCCTTAGTGTCTTTCCTTTACTGTGTTCTAGGGTGGTAGGTGTAGAATCTGAATCTTGCATAAGAAAGGCACAATGGGGGTGACAAGAGCATCATCTGAAATCCGGAAGCCCAGGGGTGACAGGTGCAAGCCATCCCTTGCAAATCACCGTGGCCTGTCCAGCATGTCATCCCAGGCAGACAGACATTGGACCCCCTTAGAATGACACCATAGTCTAAGCAAAATACTACAGCTGATCATCTTGTCTCTGTTTATGTGGCATCATACTTGGTGAAGGTAGGATACTGCCGAAGGTCAGGGTCATACCTGCCTGGCCTACATAATCAGAGGGATCCTCTATGTCTCTTTCCATGTAGTCCAGGGAGGTACATCTCAGGTCGTTCACACCAGCATGGATTATGACTGGGTCAGACCTGTACTTGCAGTTTAGTGACCTGAGTGCTTGCATTATGTGGTGGATTCCAGTGCCCGATAGGCAGCTTACTGTGACCTCCTCTGTACCTGATCTGGTGAGTGGGACATCAGTGTGTCTGACTATGGAGTCACCTATGACAAGTGTGTCTGGCATTGTGTTTGGCCTTAAGGGCTGTGACTGTTTGGCACACCGACTCTGTGGTCAATGTGTTGCATGTGCTGTGCCCTGTGGAGGCAGTTGTGTGAGTGTCTGCTGTGGTGGCCACTGCCATTCTGGTAGACTTCTGATCAGAGCCTCCAAGAGTGTCTCTGTGTGTCTATGTGTATGATCTTAAGTTGTGACAGTGCCATGTGAGACTGGATTAAAGATGTGTGTGTGGTTACCTTCACCTTCTCTCTGGTCTTGCTAGTCCTATGTTGAGAGAGCTCAGCCTCCACTTTGGCTATATAGTTGCATCTCTCACATGTATGTGTGTTTTATGGCAGAAGGAGAGGGTTGTCAGTGTACATGAGGCAAGTGTAACAGTGCCTCAATATTCCCAGGTTCACCAGCTGAGCAGGAGAGGACACTAGCAACTGATCCCTAGACATGCTAGAAGGAATAGACAAAACAATGTTGGAATACAGGGAGATATCAAGCCCCCAAGCCACATCATACTGTTTGATTGACAATAGCTACACATACACCGGTGTTTCATAGTGTCATAGTGTACTACTAGGCTATCTGCCCTAGTGCATGTATAAGCCTAGCCATAGTGATGTGGCTATTGCCACCCCTTATAGTGGTAATAAGTGTACAGAATAGATTCTGAATATTGTGCCTCTGACTTAGTAGTGACACATTATGACCCCCTTATGTAACTGAATAACATGACTGTGTCTCTGTCTAGTCTGTGCCTCCGTCTCATATGCAGTTGTCCAGATGTCTCCTGAAGAGAGTCAGTGAGGGACTCTGTCAAACATGAACTGGGATACTCTGCTAGAGTGTGAGATGCCTCTGAGTTATGACTCCGTCCCTCCAGCATGTCCTATACATGTATGTGCTGAGGTTCAAATACTCATCTCTCATGGCTCTGGTGGATTTGGATTGCTTGCAGTGGAGCATGTCCACCAAATCCTGATTGGACATGGTCTTGTATGTCAGGCATAGGTCACCTGTAAGTATGCGGTATGACTCTGAACAAAGCTGGACTTCCTCTATTCTGGAAGCATATGACATATGTTGAAGAACCCTGATCTTCATGGTAGGTACTTTTCGGGTGCAAAGGTGCAAAAGGCAGGATCTGCCCTGTACAAAGCTGAACTAGGTGGGAACAAGGGTCCGTAGGTCAGTAATGTGTTTGTGTAAGAGCTCCATGACTCCTCCCATATCTTTGCAGACAAGGCTGGTTAAGCTTGTGTGGTGGTAGTTGCCATGGTCTGTGGAGGCATCTCCTTTGTGGAGTGGGACCACTGTTGCCGTATGCCAGTGTTCAGGTACATATCCTGTAGCAAGACTAAGGTTAAATAGCAGTTGTATATATTATATGGGTCCAGCCCCTTCTGGAGTTCACATAGCATGCAACTGGAGATACCAGCAGGTCCCATGGATGCTGTGTACTTGTCTTTGCTGAGTGTGGCTCTCACATGGACATCCAAGATGACAGTGAGGTTACATACAGCAGTGATAACTATCTTGTTTTGGGGGTGAGGGAGGGGGTAAATCGCACTGAAGCTGTCCGCCGGAATGTTGCCAATATCTGTCAGGTCACTGGAATATATGTTGTTGTGTACCAACTCTGAGCATATCCGAGGGTTCACAACCAGGTGTCTGACATAACTGAAGAAAGCAGTGTGGTTACCTTCATTGTCTTTGGTGATTTATGTCCCCAAGTTGACCTTGCTTGTCTTTATGAGATAATGTAGCTTTCTACTAGTGCTGATCACAGCTGTCTTCCCTTTTGGAGATGTAGCTCTGTCTTGCATTAGTAACCCTCATCTGTCATACAGTTTGTTTATGGCTGGGGTCCACCAGACAGGACACTTTCCCTTTGTGGAGAGGGTCCTGTTTTCAGTTGTGATTGTATGGTCCATGCTGTCTGACATCTAGCTAAGGGGAGGTCATTCTGGTTCTGCAGTTATCTTTCATCAGCATTAGAAATGACCACAACAGCCCCTGTGGGGTGTACCTCATGCACACACATCCAACACCTGTAAAGTCCACAACAGTACCTCACCAGGAGTATGACAGAGCTGGAACACATGTAATGTGTAGTCTGATTAAACAGAGTGCAGCTCCACACACTGCCATGCTGTCCACCCAGATGCAAGCTGTGCCTGATGTAGAAAGCCATGTCCAAGCTGGAATCAATGCACATGCTGCACCTTGTACAATCTGAATGGCAGGGAGCTATGCACATGAGGGACCTGAACCCCAGCACTGACATATATAGGACAGGCTGTACTGCATTATCCAAAACACAGAAGCCACACCCACACATGAGTAAACTACCAGTACAGGTTGTCCATAGAGACACTGGTTGAGTCCCTCAACAGGAATCCTAATGAGTGGATGGGAGATGGGAGGTTTACCCTGGGTATCAATGTTATGTCACAGGTAGACAGAGGCACAGTATACTAAACAAGACATATGACATGGCAAACTACGCTTACAATGTGTTGATGGACAAACACATTCTCCGACTAGCATTAGGTCAAGATACCTCTTGAACACAGCCAGCAAGGTGCTCTGCCTCAAATGGACCAGGATTGTAGTCCACAGCATAGGGAGTCTCCGAGTGATAACTCCATCCCTCCAACATGTCCAACATACATCCCTGCTAAGTTGTAAGTCACCTGCACTAGTGGTTCAGGTGGATCTTCTGAGTCTGAGGTGGAGCATGTCCATTAATCTCTGTTTGGACATGGCCTCGCATGTCAGGCACATGTCACCTCTAAGCAGACGGTATGTGAGTGAATAGAGTGGGAGTGTCTTCAATCTGGCAGCATATGACAGCTGTTGGGGTTCCTTGATCCTTTAGGTGGGGGACAGTCAGGGTGTCTCCAATTGCTGCAGATGTTGGGTGAGATACAGCCGGAATAGGGCATTCGACTCGATCACCGGTCTGATAAGTGAAGAGTACAGGGGAACAATGACCCACTAGATCTGGATGTGAATCCCATCCTGATCAGGTGGGCAATGTAGAAGGTCTTCCTAGCCACTTTAGCAATGTGAGTCTCAGAAGAACGGCGACTGTCAACCTGGGTCCCCAGGTCCATGATAACCTCCTCTGTGCTTAGAGGATTGCCACCTATATGGTAGCTTGGGGTCACCTTGCTTTTCCTGAAGGGTATGTCTACACATGTTGTGCACTTTGACTTCAGGCCATGGCCCTGGCACCAGCTATCAGTTACTGTGAGTCCCTTCTGAAGGATATCTGTGTGTGATGCACTGTCCACTATGGTGCCCAGTGTGCAGTCATCTGCTAACATTGTCATCCAAAGTCCTCCCATGTTGGCCTGTACTTCTGGGAAGTACATGACAAACAATGGGGCCAAGGACTGAGCCCTGTGTGACACCACCTGTGACCAGCCTGGAGTCTAACATAGTGCCAGCAACTCTAACCCTGTGAGTCCCGTCCTTAAGCCAGTTTGCAACCCATCTTGTGACATATGGGTTTACATTTCAGTTGTTAGGGTTTTCCACAATACCTGAGTGGGGTATTGTGTTGAAAGTGTTTGCAAGGCCAAGGTAGGCTGTATGGACTGCCTTTCCCCAACAATGGCCTAAGTGACCAATTTGAAGATGTCAACCCAGTACAAAAGGCATGATCTGCCCCTGACCAAGCCAAAATGGGATGGGTACAATGTCTGCATGTCCCCTATATCTTTGTTTATGAGCTCAATTATGATCCTCTCCATAGATTTGCAGACTACACTTGTTAAGCTTATGGGGCAGCAATTAACAGGGTCTGTAGAGGCACTGCCTTTGTGCAGATGTGCACAACTGGACCCTAACCAGGCTGTTGTGCACACTATGGAAATGTAAAGCAGTGATAGGACTAAAGCCCAGGATACTGACCACCACAGTGAAAGTACTGAAACACTACACTAGACATTGCTACAGTGTTAGGTCAGTATGAACGGATGTTGACAATTGTGTGCAAAGTATCCCATGCAAAACCTGCAGGCACAGTATACTCCCTGTTTTGTTCACACAAAAGCATTTGGACAGTAACTACACAACATGGCACAGAACACACAACCATAAACTGGAGGTATTTGTTGAAGGTCACACTCATCCACAAATGTGATGGGCTGCAGAGTTCAACATATGTAAAGCCCACACTGGGCATGCTCACACACTTAGATAAATGAGACATATTTCACACAACATGCCATGGGAAGGCTGAACTGGGCATGCTCACACACTTGGTCCAAATGTTACCCCTAGCAAATGTGAAAACACACCAGAGGATGCTCATCCCCCTTTCTAGACACTGATCATGTAAGCACCCTATAAGTATATTGGAGAAAAGGATTTTCTCAGTAATCCGAATAGCGCGCCGTGCTAATGCGTCTGTCTGTAGTGTCATAACATAGTTAGGTAGGGGTTTGAATCCAGCAGGTGGCAAGTGTGTGTGAAGGGGGGTAAGTGTGTATGAAAGAAACATCCCTTTTGGCAACTGGGAAAACACACCACAGGATGATCATTCCACTTTCTAAACTCTGATGATGTCAGCACCCTATAAGTATATCAGGGGAAAGGAAATCCCCCAGTAATGCGAATAGTGCGCTGTGTTAAAGCATCCGTCTGTAGTGTCATAACATAGTTAGGTAGGGGTTTGAATCCAGCATGTGGCAAGTGGGGTAAGTGTGTATGAAAAAAACATCCCTTTTGGCAACTGGGAAAACACACCACAGGATGATCATTCCACTTTCTAAACTCTGATGATGTCAGCACCCTATAAGTATATCAGGGGAAAAGAAACCCCCCAGTAATGCGAATAGCGCGCTGAGCTAATGCGTCCGTCTCTAGTGTCATAACATAGTTAAGTAGGGGTTTGAATCCAGCAGGTGGCAAGTGTGTGTGAAGGGGAGTAAGTGTGTATGAAAGAAACATCCCTTTTGGCAACTGGGAAAACACACCACAGGATGATCATTCCACTTTCTAAACTCTGATGATGTCAGCACCCTATAAGTATATCAGGGGAAAGGAAATCCCCCAATAATGTGAATAGTGCGCTGTGCTAATGCGTCCATCTCTAGTGTTATAACATAGTTAGATAGGGGTTTGAATCCAGCAGGTGGTAAGTGTGTATGAAAGAAACATCCCTTTTGGCAACTGGGAAAACACACCACAGGATGATCATTCCACTTTCTAAACTCTGATGATGTCAGCACCCTATAAGTATATCAGGGGAAAGGAAATCCCCCAGTAATGTGAATAGCGCGCTGTGCTAATGCATCCGTCTCTAGTGTCATAACATAGTTAGGTAGGGGTTTGAATCCAGCAGGAGGCAAGTGTGTGTGAAGGGGGGTATGTGTATGAAAGAAACATCCCTTTTGGCAACTGGGAAAACACACCACAGGATGATCATTCCACTTTCTAAACTCTGATGATGTCAGCACCCTATAAGTATATCAGGGGAAAGGAAATCCCCCAGTAATGCGAATAGCGCGCTGTGCTAATGCGTCCGTCTCTAGTGTCATAACATAGCTATGTAGGGGTTTGAATCCCGCAGGTGGCAAGTGTGTGTAAAGGGGGGTAAGTGTGCATGATTGATATATCCCTTTTGGCAACTGGGAAAACACACTACAGGATGCACATACCCCTTTGTAAACGATATCACAATTATGTATGGCTTTTGATTACAGACATGCCATGTGTGTTGTGCACACACAGAATGCCCATGTGTGTGGGTTGTCCCTCACAATAATGCATGACATTGATTACACCGGTTATGGCAATGAACACATGATGTATGTGTGTGCCAAATACACATATGTACCTGTGACTTTCAATAGTTACCATGTGTGATGCCTGCCACATGTGAATACATGGTATTTGCACAGGGTAACATTATGACCGTGGTCTTCTGTGCAGATGCTGCATGTGGGATGTGTATATACAGTGTGAGATGTAGATGCTATCAGCCTAGTAGTGAGGGATGCACACCTGGTCTGGGGCATAAAGTCTACATGTTGTTGATGTACAGGAGCTGCATGTTCTCACCTGTTGTGGGAGTGGTAAGACAGTATTCCATAGCAATGCAGTGACTGCATGCTAAGAACCATTCAGCTAGGGTGTTGTAGCTACACTTATTCATTAGCATTCAGTAATTTGTCGGAATCCCTGGTGAGGGTCTGATGCCAACCAAGGTCAGGGGTCTACCAGCCTGTGTCACTTGCTCAGTGATCCCTTCCATGTTCCCTATCATGTATCCCAGTGAGCGACATCCCACATCAGCTGTGGTGGCATGGACAATGACTGAGTCATATGTGTCCATGCATCTGACTGACTTGTATGTTGTTGTTACAGTTTGGCCATGTGTTTCCATCTCATACATGTGATGTACATCAATGGGTAGGATATAGGGTTGACTGTGTACATGTGGCAGCTGTGACATTACTACATGACACACATATTCCACAACTGTACCATAGAGGTGACTGACAACTGACCTTTGCACATGCTACCGGAGTATTGAGATTACATTGGTGATTGACAGCACATAGGGCCAATGGTGAAAAAGAGACATAGGTCCATAGGTTCGTACAGGGATATCTGCCCAGGGCATGTATCCACCTAGCCAGAATGTGTGTGCCTTTCAACATGCATTGTGAATCTGTCTTGCTATGCCCTTTTCCAAGGTTAGTATACTGTGCCTCTTTCTCACAGTGACACATAAGTGATACCCAGGGTAACCCTACAATGTCACATCCAGTCATTAATATCGCTCTTGAAGATAGTCACTGAGTCAGTCTGCCTATCCTCTATTGGGATAATAATCAGGAATGAAGGGAGCCTCTGAGTTGTGAATGTGCCCTCCACCATGTCCTATGTATATCACTCCTGAGGTTCAAGTATTTCCAGCGTGTATCCTGGTGGGATCTGGATATTCTGAGATGCAGCATGGCCATTAAGTGAGGGTATGACCTGGCCTTCTATGTCAGGCACAGATTGCCTATGAAGAGGCAGTATGTCACTGAGTAGAGCTGCTGCTACTTTAACCAGTCAGTATGTGGCATCTGTTTGAGCACTTTGATCCCCTTGTCGAGGTACATATGTGGTAGCTCCAGTTGCTGCAGGTGTCTGGTAAGGTGCATGCCGACAGGTTCATCATAGTCAATTATGGGCATGATGAGGGATGAGTAAAGGGGCACGATGTCCTCCCCTGGCCTACATGTGGATCCCATGATGATGTGGCCCATATAACATGCTTACCTAACCACTTTGTCCATGTTGTTGTCAAATGGTAGAATGCTATCAACCTGCACCCCAAGGTCCATAATTCCTTGGTCTGCACTTACTGGATTAACACATATGTGGTACGGTGTGGTCACTTAGTGTTTGACAAAGGGGATGACTATACTCTTTCTGTCATTCACGTTGAGGCCATGGCTGTGGCACAAGTCGTGTGTTTGCAAGAGTCCCTTTTGGAGGATGCGTGTGTTAGCTGGTGAGTTGATTATGGTGTTCGGTCTGCAGTCACCTGCGACTTGCTGAGCCACAGTACTTCCATGTTGGCCTGTACCTATGACAAATATATAATGAACATGACAGCTCCTAGGGCTGTGCCTTGTGGGACACCACTTGTACCAGGTTGGAGGCTGACATGGCTCCAGCAATTCTACCATGTGTGTTCTGCCCTTGAGCCACTGTGCAATACCCATAGTGACATAGGGGTTAATATGTACACTGGTGAGCTTCCTAGAATGCACAAGTGGGGTATTGTATCCAAGGCTTATGCAAGGTCCAGGTAGGCTGTGTGGACCTCCTACCCCTTGACAGTGGCCTTGGTGACTGTTTCAAAGAAATCAAACAGGTTTGATAGGCAGGATTTGCCATTGACAAAGCCAAACTGTGTATGGTGACATGTCTGTAGGTCCACAATATCTAGATATGTGAGGTTCATGATGATCCTTGCCATAGCTTTGCAGACAAAGCTAGTCAGACATATGGGGCGAGTAGTGTCCAGGATCCGTGACGGCACCACCTGAATGTTGAGGGACCACAGTTGCTGTATGCCACTCTCTGGCCACATATCGTGTATTAAGGCTGGGATTGAACAGTGGTGTTATGTCTGGGTGTAGCTCTTCTTGTGTTACATGTAGGACACAGCCTGGGACACTGTCTGGTCCCATTGATGCAGTGTTTATTGCTTTGGGAAGGGCATCTCTTACCTGAGCATCTGTGATGTCAGGGGGGGAAGCACTGTGCTGCGAGACATATTTGCCCTTTTGGTGTGGTGGGGAGAGAAGGCAGCATTGAACCTGTCCACTAGGATGATGGCAATGTCTGTGTGTTTTATATTTTGTGTGACATATTGGATTACCTCTGAGCATATCTGGGTAGTACCACCCAGGTTACTAACATAACTACAGGCAGCCTTGTGATTATCCTCAGTGGCTTGTGGAATCCTCTCTCAAAGATGGCCTTAGACAATCATATGGGTGCCTGTAGTTGTCTTCCAATACTCATCGGTGGTGCCTTCACATTTTGGGAGGTTGTTGTATCATGTAGTGGCGTCATCCTTCTATTGTATAGTGTGTTTATGGCTGGTGTCCGGCCCAGGACATCTGCCTTTGGAGAATTGGGTCATGCTTTCATATGTGGCTTCATGATCCATGCATTCCTGAATGTGTCCACAGAATGCCTCTATACAGGTATCTGCAGTCTGGTCCATATTTTCAACAGGCCTTGGGCCTTTGAAGGTTTCCACATCATTTATGAGGGGTGTGCACTTGCTTGACATGAGCTGTTGACAGACGTGCCGCCCTCCAGACAGAGCAAGGTGAGGGTCACAGTCAGCTACCTGTTGGGTGATAGAATGTGCCACATAACACAGGCATACAGGTCACTCCACAGCAAGTACAGCTATGAGGCAGACATTGTCCATGCTGGTGCAAACAGACTGAGACGTACCTCCCTGGACCACATGGAAAGAGACACAGAGGAGCTCTTACAGCACCCTCTCAAACTCAGGACTCCCACACAGCCTTCATGCTGACACAGGAGAGTTTAGATTACTCTGCAAACACCATCATACTGGGTGATGCCAGCTACCCAAACATAGACTGTGAACATTACACAAGCCACAATACCCAAGCTCTAAGGTTCCCATTGATCAGACATTCTTTGGCTATGGAACAGGTAAACAACCTTCCCACAAGAGGGGCAGATATACTAGAGCTGATCTTTACAAACATGAGTACAAACTGCTCACCACTGGGAGTATATCCCTCATTGTTGCAATCAAACCATATACTAATCACACTGGGGTTCTGGATCCCCCACATATGCAAACCTCCAACACATCGATGTGTGTGTGTGGGAAATGTCCCTATTAGCAACTGTGACAGTATCGTACAGGATGCAGATCCCCCTTTTGAAACACGGATGATGTCAGGACTGTATAACTATATCACCTGTAGTAAAGTCCTCCAGTAATTTGCATAGCGTGCTCTGCTAATGCGTCTTTCTTCAGTGTCATAACGTAGTTAGGTAGGGGTTTGAAGCCTGCAAAGGGAATGTATGTGTGTTTATGTGTGTGCAGTATGCTGGGAGGGTTAACTGCCTTTTGCCAACTGGGAGAACACACTAGAGGGTGCACATCCCTCCTCCTACACACAGATGATGTCAGCACCCTCTAAGTACAGCATTAGTAAAGATTTCTCCAACTACTGCAAATAGCACACTCTGCTAATGTGTCTGTTTCTACTGTCATTGCACAGTTAGGTATGGGTTTGAATCTTGCAAATGGAAAGTATGTGTTTTACTGTTGGTGGGGTTAGTGTGTGTGCACAATGATGGGGTGGGATGTGGCTTTTGCCACATGGGGCTATGCACTGCAGGGTGGTCATTACCCTTAACAAGCAGTGATGTTGATAGCACCCTATACAAACAAAACTACAAAACAGAAGGTGGTGGTACTGATAACACATGTAAGGTAACACTTCTTCAA
The DNA here is from genome assembly GCF_019279795.1 of Protopterus annectens. NCBI lineage: Eukaryota > Metazoa > Chordata > Ceratodontiformes > Protopteridae > Protopterus > Protopterus annectens. The sequence goes on along the minus strand of NC_056728.1, from coordinate 1,225,940,944 downwards.
GTAATGTCCACAAAACGGAGTAGGATAATCAAACAATTCTTTTATTCTATACAGACAACATGACAACAGACAACTAACTGCCAGTACTCAGTATAGTGTTACATGCTACTGTAACACGCACATGTACCCGAATATACCTAGATAGTGTTCTGAAGCCTGAATGTGGCAAGTGTGTGGATGTGGGATGTGTCTGTGTGTGCATTTCCGTATGGGAAACATGTTTGATGTGGCAATCAGGGTGGTACTACAGTACCTGATGCACATTACATCTTTCAACTGATGAGGTTGCCTGCACCCTGTGAGTACAGGTAGAGAAGGGGATGCCAGTAGTAAACAACATAGTGCACTTCTCAAATGTGTACCTGTCATGTATCAACAGCTACTCATGTAGGGTGATAAATAATGGGAATGGCAGGTGAGCGTGTGCAGGGTGTGTATGAATGCATGTGTGACAGAACAGATACATGTAGCTGAATCTACATAACAGCACAAGATGCGCATTGCCATAGTCAATGTTAGCATGTGATGGTGTGCAGCTGGTACACTTTGTTAAGTAGTATGGGTGCAGATAACAATTGAGGACATTCATACAGTTACTGCAGCAGGACTGCTGGGATATACACACAATTATACTGCAACAGTCAACAGTTACCAACATGTTACTACTTATACACATCTATGTCGTCACCCTGTGCATCAGCAACGTGTTTACCTTTACCTGCACCGATGTTGTAGTATGCAGGAGGTGGCACAGTGTCATCATATGCACAGGGTGTGGGTTAGGTATGCCCAAGCCGGCCACTGGTAACACCAATTGACATGTGTGTGTATGTGTGTTTGTGAGGGGCAGCAGTACAGGGTGGACCGTTGTTGGTGCAGTGTGTGTGTGTATGTGTTTACCCTAGGTGTTAGGTTTCTGCATGTGTGTAAGCACGCACACAGTCCCACATAATGGCTGCCATGTACAGGGTTTTGTGGACAGCCACAGACTGCACCTGTCAGGTCATCCAGATCAGTGTCTGTGGGCACGGACACGGTACCTGTGCCTGGCAGGGGTGCTACGGGCCGTATCCGGTACTAACCCAGACTGGGTACTGTCATCGGAAGCAGGGGTGTGTTGACTGGACACAGTTCCCTGTTGGGACTGTCCAGAGCCACGTGCACGTGGTCTCCTGGGGCATCTGGATGACAGCACAGACCCAGCATTGCTGGGGCTGGTGCTGGCACTTGAGGCGCGAGTGGGCCTGTTGTCGTCATGCCACTGCCAGCTGGTGCTCTTGCTGGCATACGCCACGCCGACGTCGCAAACGCACACCATCGCCCTGGCCCATGGACATCTGGTTGTGGAGCAGCTGTTCTATCCCCCACAACGTCTGTCAACGACATCTGTGAAGTTACGGATAGCATTCGCAACATCACGCATGCCGTCTGTCATGGCTATGCGACATGCTCTCAGCTCCCTCAGACCCTGTCTGGTGTACCTTTCCATACGTGCCTGTGCCTGCATGACAGTTCTAAACATAGTGGAGGTTGACATACCTCCTTGGGCACGTCGGCCAGAGGCAGTACAGCCACGGATGCCCCCACGAGAACCCATGGGCGACTGTCTGCGTGGTACCATTGGAGGCCCCTGCTCATGGCTGCCTTGTGGGGATGCATGTACCACAGGTACCACATTACCCTGATCTATGCCCACTGCTGACTGTCCATCACCTAGGGACAATGGTGACAAAGGATGTAACGGCAGGATGACTGTGCGCATTGACGGGGTTGAAAGCTGTGTACTGTCAATTGGCTGACCAGTGGCGGACCCAGACACACCTTCCTGCACCATTACAGACATTTCATCATCATCAGTACCTGGGGCACAAGATTCAGGTTCCCTGCTGCAGGTCACCAGAGCAGCACCAGAACCTACGGGAGGAAAACATGGAACACAGATTACAGTCTCAATACATATTTGAAAGAGATGCACTTCAATACTAATGCACACATTCAGAAATGGACACATGCACTCATGGACACTAACACACATGCATACTTGGGCACAGGCACACATGCACACCCCACAGTAAACACACACATCAGTACCGTGTTACACTACTCAATTTACTACCTGTCAATTACAGTTATTGTGAACACAGTCACCAGCATGTCTACTACAGAGTTACACTACTCTTCCTAGTTTTATAAATTGTTTTACAGATAATGTTAAAAAGACTCACCAGCATGTATGGCCTGCCTCATTGCTAGATGGGAGGGACCTGGAAGTGTGAAGAGAGTAATGTCAGTGGGCACATGTGTGACATTCGTTTTGCACATGATACAGTACAGTAGTACACTAGTTCCCTTATACACATCAGCTGCACATCATGTCTGTATATATATCATGATGACAGATACATACCACATGCACACCTTATGCGTGCATGAAGTAACAGCGTACAGAACAGTCATATGTACATACCAGGAGTTAACTCTAATCTCACCCTTACCTCTCTTCAAACGTCAACTCAAACTGTACTTCCAAAACCACTGGCTTTGTTCTTCTTGGAGTCCAGGCTAACGTCCCTCTCCCTACCCTCTCTTCACCTTTAACCCCTCATTGTGCATAGAAACTAGCTTCTACCCTGTTTCTTTCACCTTGATGTCCTTCTATGCTCTGACCTACTTCTCCCATCCCTCCCACCTCCTCTTGACTGTCTTCCTTCTTTTCCTCACTTTCCTTCTTGACTCCTGCCTCTTCCATATCATTGTATCTGTCATACTCCTTCTACTTTTCTACCCTTCTGAGCCCTAACTATTATGTATATGGCTTTTGCCTTATTGCATAACCATTATGCTTTAGGTAGGATTGCTTTGAAACCAACGGTACATTGTGTATGACTCTAAACTGTTTGACTTCCTTACATGTATGTTGATTTAATTAACAGGCTGGTGTACAATTCTATTATGTTGGCTGTCTGTATTAACAACTTGTCTGTCTGCCTTTATTACGTTATGTGTGGAGCTTTTCTCCACAGGCCTCTACTGAAAATGAACTTATATCCAGCTAGACTATCTGGGTCAACAAATGTAAAAGTAATAACAATAAATGAATATGGCATCTTACCTGCACGCTCGCTGTCTTGCTGCTGTGTGGATCCAACCTCCATCAGGATGCATGATTGTTGCTGTTGTTCTGGGGCTGGATCCACAACACTTAGCAGTAGCCCCTCCTGTCTGGTGAGGGGGATGTGTGCCACCCCCCCACCTGTGGCAACCTGTTGCCTGCGGATATCTGCAGCACGCTGGCGGACATTTCTTATCAAATCACTGCAGTGATGTCTCACCTGCTCTTATGTCCTATCATGCATGCCAACATCATTTATCCTGTTAACGAGGTTTTGCCACAGTGCAGACCTCTCCTGCTGATTCTGGGTGGTGCGTGAGAACAGGATGGCATAGTCACGCACCAGGCTCTGGTGGATCACGTCATCCTCTGCAGCAGAGTAGGCAGGATTCCTTTTTGGTGCCATGTCTATCTGGAAAGGTACACAAACAGGTTATCAGCATAGTATCTCAACAATACATGGTACACATTCTATACAGGGAGTGTTAACCTCTACTTATTACTGCTTGGTTAAAACCTGATTACAGTGTAGCTATCATTCTATGTCATTTGTACGAAGTACTTGGCCTTCAGACCGGTTGTTTTACATTAGGGAGGTTGGTGGCAAGCACTGTGGTGGCAGGACACATATCTTTCATCCATTGAAGTTGGGAACTGCTGATTGTGGGCCCAGTGTACAAGTGTATTACTTCTGGTATGGGCAGTTGGCCTTCAGGCCAGTTATTTAACATTAACGAGGTTTGTGGTCTGCACTCGTGTGTGACAATAGGCTTTACTCTGCCATTCATAGCTGGGGACATCTGGTTTCAGGTTTATAGTGCCTGCATATCTGAGCTGTATCTTACTGACATTGCTACACCTTGTTTGTTGTAGCAAACACTACATCCAGGCCTCCTGGATCTACCTTTGTTTATATGCTTGTTATCTGTTAGCTTGTTATTTCACTGGTATGCTACTTCCACATAGTACACATCTTCTCAACACATCTGTGACTCACTACTGATATCTGCATTGCTTACTGTACGTACTTCCATGTTACACATGACAGCAAGTGACTGCTTGTCATTGTTGCATTTACTTAATTGTGACACATTGCACTTAGGTTACCTGGCATTTGCTCACTGACACTTTTATATCAGTCAGCAGTTGTAGGTAATGTCAGTACACCCTCACTCCCCACTGGACCTTGTTTTCAATCATTAGTGATTACAGAGTTCACAATAGTATTCTAGCATGTCCAGAGGTCAGTTGTCAGTTCCCTCCCAGTCCAGCTGGTGAGTGTGGTACTCCAGAGACAATGTTAGAACAGATGCATGTACACAGACAACCCCTCCTCCTAACAACAAATTCAATCTCATGTGAGTGATGCAACCATATACCAGACTGGAGGCTAGGCTCTGTCTACTCAATACCGCCATAACCAGTCAGGTGGCAAAGGGGATCACTCACTACACTTCCAGTCTCACGTAGACCTACCACAACAGCGGACCTAACACATGATCACACATGATCATACTTGTAGGCTCAGACCACAGCTCTGCCTATGCAGCAGAGACCTCCTAAGCAGACATCCAGGCAACCACTACCACATAAACGAACATGTGCAACACATATCACACAAAGCCAATGTGCTGAACACTCACAGCCATTAACAGTTAACAACACACCTCATACACCTGTACTAGGTGCCTCTATCATCAGGCACACTCACATCACGTTCACCAGGCTTAACGAGGTGAGGGTCACGGTGTGCAGCCTGTCAGGCACTATGACCTGCCACATAACACAAACACTCAGGTAACCCCAAGGCAGGTACAGGTATGACTCAGTCAATGTCCATGCTGCTGTGAATGGCCTGACACATTCCTCCCTGGACTACATGACAGGAGACATTACAGAGCTCTCTGAGCACATAGCCCGAGACAGTTTGACCCTGACCTTGAGTAGCATCCTACCCTCACCTAGAACGATGCCACAATATCAAGGCACGATGATCCCTTCCAACAATTGACTGACATACTGGTGTCATTCACAGGTGTGCCAATGCCTGCCATCTTGAGGTGGTATGCTTTGCTAGGGACAGCTTGCACCTGTCACCACAGTCCTATTGACATTTGGCGGAGCCTCCTGCTACACCCATAGTGCCTGTAATAGGCAAGGCTCATAAGGCAAACCCACATCCATTTGTATCACAAAGGATGAGGAAGTAAGAGTGATGCTACTCAACACTGGACGTCTAGACCCAAGGATGCACGCACTCAAAACCCTACCTAGCATTCTGGACATCGATATCTGTGCAGTAACATGAACCTGTTTCAGGTTTCACAGGAGCACACCAGTACTACCACGTTATAGCTGTTACCATTCTTGTCGGCCCCAACACTTGAACAAGGGACCGGCAGTATCAGTATTCAATGCAGATTCCCACGCCTCCACATTGGTGGCACAGTACAACATAGGTGTTAGGCCATTGAGTACAGAAGACGTAGTTGGGGACCTGGGGAAGAAACATGGTAGCGGTCTGTCATTTGTCTACCACATGGCCAACGTGGATTGACAGACATGTTATATAGCCCAGCTAATCATGAGTGATTCACATGTATGGCAGGGGAGGTCATTGTGCCTCTTTACTCATCCATCATCAGGCCTATAATTGCGTACAATGCACCTTTTGGGATGTACCTAACCAGACACCTACAGCTACTGGTACAGGACAACAGTACATCATCAAGGGGATGCAATGGCTCAAACAGATGTCATATGCTGCCCAGGTAAAGTGAATCCAGCTGGACTCAGTGGCATACTGCCTGTTCAGAGGCAATCTGTGCGTGCCATATACAGCCATGTCCTACCTAGCAGTAATGAACGTGATGCACCTCAGGCAATCAGAGTCCCATACAGCCACATGCTCAGGAGAGCTGGACCTCAGCACTGACATACATGGACATGCTGGAGGGGCATATTCCTAACCGAGAGGCTCCCTTCACTCTGTAATGAGCTCACACTACTGGTTAGGCAGAGTCCCTCATTGACTCTCTTCCATAGGAATCTGGATGAGTGGATGGAGATCATAGTTGTACCCCAGGTATCACTTCTATGTCACTGTTAGACAGAGGCACAGTATACTAAAGTCGGACAAGGGCATAGCAGCATAACTTGTAATTGGGTGGCAAAAGACAAACACATTCTACTAGGCTTACCAATGCCCTAGGGCAAATAGCCTAGTATGAATCTATGAACTGTTCATTCTCAACTGTTCGAGCTCATTACAGAGTGAAGGGAGCCTCTCGGTTAGGAATATGCCCCTCCAGCATGTCCATGTATGTTCTATTCAGTAAACACGCTTGCTCAGAGGTGACCTTTGCCTAACATACAAGGCCATGTCAAACCCAGATTTGATGAATATGCTTCACCTCAAAAAATCTAGATCCATCAGAGCCACAAGGGCGGGAGACTTAAACCTCGACACGGCTATTAATAGGACGTGCTGGAGGGATAGATTCATCACCCAAAGACTCCCTATGCTGTGGAACAAAATCCCAGTATATGTGAGGCAGAGCACCTCGCTGGCCTTGTTCAAGAGAAATCTTGACCAATGGATGGGAGATCAGATATACCCCAGGGATAACCTCAGTGTCACTGCTCGACAGAGGCACAGCAAAATAATGGGTATAGTTCCCCATACTAAAGGGGTGGCGTAAGCCACAAAGCGATGGGCTAGGCTTGTAAATGCCCTCGGGCAGATAGCCTAGTATGAACCTATGAACATGTGTGTACTGCTATAGTACTTCTGCCATATGTTGCATGTGTGTGTGTTGTGGGGATGCACAGGTAATGGCCAGATACTTCTGCACAGGTGACACGTCTGACACATTCTGGGTGTTCATCCATACATACTGGATGTGTGCTGCCATCCAACCCTGTGATGTGGACACACATTACTCAGCCTGGATATACATATCCGAACAACACCACAAGCACAGTACACTACCTTGCTATGTATGCACGTAATTACACAGTTATTCAGTAGTTATGACAGTGATGCTATCCATGCAGCCCACTGGGCCAGTGGAAGCCACAACACACCGCCAGCACCTTTGCATATGCTTACCACAGACATCCCACATACTGCATGTACTGTGCACACAGATATCTAACCCAGAACAACTGCACACCACTTATTAATCCTGTCCAGTGGACTACAGATACAGGCATATTGTATAACAATAGTAGGAGGCTACTGCAGCACAGGGCAGATTCACATGACGGGAAGGCATCTGTTGTCTGCAGTTTTAAGATGCTTCACATTCACCAAATGCACAGATATTGGCAACATTGTTGCAGACAGTTTAGGTGCAGGTACCCCCCCCCCATTGTCCTACACACGTGTTATTAGTTATCCCAGATGACTGTAACCTCCATATCCTCTCACATGTCCAGGTGAGAGCCACCCTCATCATTGCAGAACACATATCATCACTGTTACGAAATGGTATCCCTGGATGTGTGCTACATTCACCCCTGGAGGACATAGCACCACATGACAGACTGATATTAATCCCTGGCCATACTACAGGATATGTACCTGAACAGTGCCATACATACACAGTGGTCCCACACCAATGAGGAGGAACCTCTACTGACCCTGGGAACTACTGCATCATATGCACAACTGGCCTTGTGTTCTAAGCTATGGAAGTGTTAGTTATGGCCCACATGTACAACAATATTACATATGTTTATATTTCATGACTATGTACACACAACCTATCTCATGGACATACCTATAGATAGTGAACTATGATACATTTGGAGGTGTCACAGTATACACAGGATTAACCTGCTACTTTGCATTACCTGTGTTTGTGGCAGCTGTTGCTGTGCCAGTGGTGCTGCTTGCTGCTTGCTCCTTGCTGCTTGCTGCTTGCTGCTGCTTTTGCTGCTGGCAGTCCTAATATTTGTTTGGTTGTTTGGTTGTTTTCTCTGTCTCTCTCTCTCTCTCTTTCTCCGTAGTGTTTGTGCAATGAATGTATTGCGTGAGTGTAGTGTGGGTACTCAATGCTTTTGTAGGTATCTGCATAGGTCCATGTGATGGCCTCTGCACCAATTGTAAGGCAGCATTTGCTAATTGCATGCAGCTGGGTGTGTACTGATTGCATGTCTCACTGTGATTTCAGGACACTGCTATAAAAGGGTATGTGAGATAGGCGTTGCCCTTTCAGATTGTAGGGCGTGGACCATGCTGGTATGCTGTTGACAGTGTTTTGTGAGTGTGAAGGTTAGTACATCTCCCATGCTTCATGCTGTGTTGTAGATTCAGGTTGCTGCATTTATCTTGCCTGTTCCCTGTAGTGAGTGTGTATGCATACTGACACCTACAACTATATGTCATATGTATTGCTATATAAATATATATATATCTGTGTACATATACATACTTTCATATATGTACATTAGCTGACATTATTGGGTACAAGCTAACAATTAGCAGGGCTGTTTCTGTTAACACTACACTAGTATGGGAATCCAGTAATTGGGACTATAAAAGTCTGCATGACATGCTTTGGGTAGTAGACATACTATATTGCCTTTATCTTTATTCCTACTATTACATGTTCCACTTATTTAGCACTATATTCCTGTATGAGAGTCATGGCTTAGTGGTAGGTCATACAGACTAGTGTTACAATGGTCTTGTGGTAGGGCCTACTAGTATGCTCATATTCTGCTTTTGAGTTGAGTATAGGGCCTATCAATCAAAGTGCTGGAGGCACCTTTAAGCAGTTAAAGGGGTTAGTAGGTCTCACAGGAGCCAGGCTGTGTTGCAGATTCTGGTTGCTGCATATATCTTCACTGTTTCCTGTAGTGAGTGTGTATGGCTACTGAGACCTACAACTATATTTCATATGTATTAATATATATTTATATATATGTATGTGTAGATATACATACCTTCACATATGTACATTACCTTACGTTACTATGTACAAGCTAACAGGTAGCAGGGCTGTTTCTGTTCACACTGAACTAGTATGGGAATCCAGTAATTTGGCCATTAAAACTCTACCTGACATGCTTTGGATAGTACATCTCCTATATTGCCTTTATACTGATTCTTACTATTACATGTTATATTTATTTTAGCACTGTGTTCTTGTAAAGCAGGCATGGCTTAGTGGTAGGTCATACAGACTAATGTTACCAAGGTCCTGGGTTCGACTGACAGTGGGAATTTATTTTTCTTTGCAAACTTTCAAACTGAGTACAGGACCTGTCAATCAAAGTGCCATAAAGGCACTTTTAAGCACTTTAAACCAGGTCTGCGCTTTGCGGAGCTCACGACAAGACTGGCGGTGAGCTCCGCTAACACAAGCGACACCAGCGCTTAATTTCTTTGAAAGAAAAGAAAAAGGGGTGACAGGTAAGTGGTAAAAAGGGGTCACAAAGAGGGTAAGACAGTAGGGAAACAAGCGTGGGATTTGCAGGAGGGATGTAGGTAAGGCCCATAGATGCCCATGTCTTTGGCAGCAACAGCTGTGCATTTCCATGTATTTTGGTGAGACATTGGAAACCTTTCACCCCTGAGAGAGGTGTCAGGACAACATTAATATTTGTTGTAGAGCCAATTGTAATTAACTGTTTCAATGTCAAGCAGACATGTGTGCGACATGGACAGCTATGTATGGGGCGTAATTTTTTTGTGGGTACAGAGTGCCCTTTTTTTTTTTTTTTTCAGGTGAGAGTGGTATGTCAGGTGAAGGAAGTTGGTATAGCTGGGGAGGTAGGTTGGGTAGATTAACAGACAAGACAGACAAGACGCATACAGGGGCGGTGTATGACACACGTGGGGGTTACACAATTGACGGGACGGAGGTTGGGATTTCCAAGATGCATGAGCCCACAGATGGCAACAGTGGAACTGATATCCCCACCCATAGGCAGTTGCCACTGTTCCTTCACAGCCCAGGACGGGGCTGTGCTGGGAGCTGTGTAGGCGGGGCAACGGCCGGGGCCGTTAGCTGTGCCACACGAGCCTCAAGCTGGCGTAGGGGCCCAAGAACAGTGTCTTGGATCTCCCTTCGCACCACAGACCGGACACCGCGGAGGGTGAGTGGACGAACCCCTCCGGCCACACTTGCAGAGGGGGGACCGGCCCCATCCCTGCAGCGCTTCCACCCGAAGGTGGCACAGGGCCAGCGGAGGGGACCGCCTGGGCACTAGTGCCAGGTGCAGGCGCCAGCTGAGGTGGGAGAGGTGGGTCCGCTGGGACCCGCCTTCCCAAGCGTTCTAGGTTTGTGAGTTGTTATGTTAGTTTGGGTTAGTGGCATTTTATTCCATTCAGATTAGTTGTAACAGCATGCATTGGTATGCCCATCAAACAAACACCCAGATATTAACACCATTGAACAAGGGGCATATCAATATCACATGCATTATTTGAACAGAAATACACAGTCAAACAACATGCAGGGTTGATTAATGGCAACAGGCCATCAGATTTGCAGGTATGAACAGGGCACATGCACAAACAGACATGCATATATTTTGAAACGGACAAATGTCCATGATTAATGAAATGTTCACATACCATTATTTAGTGGGTGTTGTTATATGGAATTATAGGGTTGGGTGGAGATAGAAAGTGATGACACATTCATATGTTACACATTGATTTACATTTGTAATAGGTACACAATTAAGTTGAGGCTGATGTTTCAAAATAAATTTTATTTGACTGTCAAGCTACACCTGTTACAAATACATCACTATCCTACTTATTTTGAATTTGATCAGATACATCATCCTGCTACACTTTGATGACAGGACAGCGGACAACTATGGCTGTTTAGTCTGTCAGATAATCATTCATTCTATCTGCAAATTGTTTACTGTGATCACCATATACAGCATTTGGCCTAGACATTCCAGATTCTGAAACACTGAAATCAGTTTGGGATATTAAGTTGTACTTCCCACATGCATTTAGTTCTGTAGAAACACACTGGGGCTACTATATTCAGGGGTTATTACTACTTTATTTATTCATACATGACCCTTTCTGTCACTCTCACACATCCTGCAACTTCACAGTTCAGGTTGGTACTTCTAGGCTTTGTTCACATGTTAGACTGGTGGTGATTCAAACACTTTCCAACAGCCTCACTTCTGTCATGATTCAGCATTTCAACAGGGGATATATCTCACATATGACTACCTGAGATTCTAAAGCTGTACTCTTGGGACTACTGCAGGTTACACTATATTTAATTCATGGTGGGACATCTGTATTACAGCACTGTTTAATTATATCAATTATATTTACAGTTACACTTGCATACTGATGAACTTGTTGCAGCCATACCTGCAGACTTACAATTCCTGCTTGCACATTATATTACTTTTAATCAATACACTGCAGTGTTCTGATACATGCTACAGTACAATATTTATTTACAAGTAATGGGTGGGGTTACTAACCTGCATGGTGGCGCAGCCGCACCAGCCTACGGCCATACATCTCGCGATTCGCAGAGCGGACACCTGCAGCTGTAATACGAAAGAAGTAATATTGGACTACACATCTCCATGGTATCGGCCAGTTGAAATCCTTACATACATAAGCAAAATGTAACTTACTCAGTAGTGGGGCGTTGGGCATATCCCGGGCCTCCTGGATCCATTCGGTCAACTGGTCTTCCTTGCGTCGCTTCAGGTCCGCATGGTGGTGACGGACCTGCTCACCAGTGCGTGGAATGCCAGTAGCACTGGTCAGATCACGAGCCAACTGGTCCCATGCCTCTGCCGTATACGCTCCCCATGAGACCTGGCCCTGCATGAGTTGGTCCTCGTGATGATGGACAAGGAGCCAGACCATGTATCTGGACTCCTCAACGCCCCAACGCTGTGCTCGAAAGCAACGTCCCTCACTTACTCCACTCATTCTAACTGCAGGTCTGTTTTACAATCGTTTCTGCTGTGTATTCCCGCCTATGGGGCTTATATATGCCGCTTTTCCCGCACATTTCTCTGATTGGCCGTTTTGGAATTGTATCTACTTCACTGAAAATGCTTTATCATGCTCCATTCTGGATTTTATCCCATATATATGCTATTTCTGCCTTTCTAGGTATTGCTGTCATGGCTTAGTGGTTTAGTACCTTGACTCTAGTGCATGGTATCCTGGGTTCGAATCTGACAACTGATTTTTGATTTTCCTGAAAGATATGAGTTGAGGACCTGTCAATCAAACATGCCAAAAGCACTTTTAAGCACTTAAAACCAGGTCTGCGCTCATTTGCGCGGAGGTAACGCATGCGCATTGGCAGTTAGCTTGTGGGAGCGCGCAAACGGTGTGCGCTGGGATAAACCTTAATTGGCTAGTGACACACATGTTCAGCTAAGCACAGCTAGTTGCAAACGGTTTCAGCCTATTAAACCGGTGCTTAGCAACGGGCACGCAGTTTGCAGCTTTTTAAACACTACTCAGCTACGGGCACTCTGTCTCACAGCAGCTTAGCTATCAGTACATTTCTGACTACTTTTATTATTGTGTTACTTCGGAATATATGCTCCATTTCATTGCATTTTACAAAAGGGAATACATTTACATTTGTACAATACTGTCAGGGGGCTTTTTAGTGCTTATTTACAAAAAAAAAAAAAAGGTTGTTGTGGGGGCTCGAACCCTGCCTGCCTACTCTTAGGCCGGCAACTCTACCGCTAAGCTATTACTTCTTGGCTTACTTTGCATATTTAGTTCTTATATCCTTTTCCACTGACTGCTAACTGTGATTGCGCTAGTAGCACACCCGCGCACACGGGCGCACACAGTAGCAAACATTTACGGGGCTTAAAAAAAAAAAAGGTTTTAATTTAATTTTATAACATCTCTTCACTTTATACAGTGATGGTCTATCGGGGCATGTGTTGTGTAGTGTGTTTATTCACATTTCCATGGCCTCTCTCGTGGCTGTTTACTTTCAGCCATTCTAGTCTTCCGGGGGCGTGTCCGCTTGCAGGGTTAGCCTACAGACACGCCCCCTACTCTCTTACACAGACCGTGTAAGAGCTACTAGTGTGATTCAGCATGCCTCATGCACCTCATGCATATGCATGACATGCTGACATCACACAGTTTCACTGCAGCCTCCGTGTAAGAGTTATAACTCTTACACGGAGGCTTCCTGAATTTGGCCCATAGTCTTTCGCATGACAGCAAGAAATTTCTGTATAAGTGTGTGCTTACTGAGATATTTACAGAAATATGAAAACATATACTTAATTCTATTATCAGCAATATAAATAACACTGAATATCTCTCAAGATGTGCAGCTTATAGCACAACTGCAAAAGGTATTTTTCTTGAACAGTAACTAAGGTTCCACCTGATGTATGCAACAGTTTGCAAGTCACTTGTCTTTTAAAGTATTAAGTACATACGGAAAAAAATCTGTATTTGCTTAAGTATGAAAATACAAACAGAAATATGAAATTATGAATAATAAGCAACACACAGAGATTAATTTCTCTACTGCAGGACATCCTACACACAATCGTGTCATTTTGTTATTAACTCTTTGCCCCTTGTTATTACTATTATTAGCTGATAAGTCACTTAATTAAAGAAGCCGGACCCAAAGAAGATCTGGATGCCATACATACCACTCAACCTCTTAGAGCAAGAAATTTGAACAAAACCACAAATAATGGGGAGACAAAGGCCCAGAAATAGGGAAACTTTTTAAATATTGTTCTTGTAAATCTAGAAATTGCATTAGCTTGAATTTTCTGAAAACATTTTATGTCTGAAAATCAAATGTCTACCATTATTTTCTGACTTCAGTCCTCATTGATTTGCCAGTTATTTGCAGAAAATGACAATTTTATGAGAAACCGACCAAAATATAGGTTCATAGGTTCATAGGTTCATACTAGGCTATCTGCCCTAGGGCATTTATAAGCCTAGCCAGAATGTGTTTGGCTTTCGCCACCCATTTTAAATTTATTTTGCTATGCCCTTTTTCGAGGTTAGTATACTGTGCCTCTGTCTAACAGTGACACAGAAGTGATACCCGGGGTAAACCTACGATCACCCATCCACTCATCAAGATTCCTCTTGAAGAGAGTCAATGAGGGACTCTGCCTAACCTGGACTGGGATTTTATTCCAGAGTGAAGGGAGCCTCTGGGTTATGAATCTCCCTCCAGCATGTCCTATTTATTTCAGTGCTGAGGTTCAAGTCTCTCGAGCGTAGCTCGATGGGATTTGGATTTTCTGAGGTGCAGCATGTCCATTATTTCCGGGTTGGACATGGCTTTATACGTCAGGCACAGATCGCCTCTGAACAGGCGGTATGCCACTGAGTAGAGCTGGAGTTTCTTTAACCGGGCAGCATATGGCATCTGTTTGAGCCCTTTGATCCTCTTGGTGAGGTACTTTTGGGGTCTTTCCAGTTGCTGCAGTTATCTGGTAAGGTACATCCCAAAAGGGGCATTGTACTCAATTATGGGCCTGATGAGGGATGAGTAAACAGGCACGATGACCTCCCCTGATCTAGATGTGAATCCCTTCATGATTAGGTGGGCTATATAAAATGTTTTTCTAACCACTTTGGCTACATGGTTGTCAAATGAGAGATTGGGTCCCCAGGTCCCTAATTACTTCTTCTGTACTTAATGGATTACCACCTATGTGGTAATTTGTGGGCACTTTGTTTTTGCCAAAGGGAATGACTATACACTTTTTGGCATTTAGCTTGAGGCCATGGCTCTGGCACCAGTTGTCTGTTTCTATGAGGCCCTTTTGGAGGATGCTTGTGTCGGCTGGAGAGTCGATTATGGCGCCCAGTTTGCAGTCATCTGCGAACTTGGTCAGCCACAGTCCTTCCGTGTTGGCCTGTACCTCCGAGAAATATATACCGAACAAGAGAGGTCCCAGGACTGAGCCTTGTGGGACACCACTTGTAACTGGTTTGGAGTCTGACATGGCTCCAGCAATTCTAACCAAGTGGGTTCTGTCCTTGAGCCAGTTTGCAATCCATCTAGTGAAAAAGGGGTTTATATTTAAGCTGGTGAGCTTATCTATAATGCCCGAGTGGGGTATTGTATCGAAGGCTTTTGCGAGGTCCAGGTAGGCTGTGTGGACCACCTTCCCCTCGTCAATGGCCTTGGTGACTGTTTCAAAGAAATCAACCAGGTTTAAGAGGCAGGATCTGCCCTTAACAAAGCCGAACTGGGTAGGATCCAGTGTCTGTAGGTCCCCAATATCTTTATTTATGAGGTCCATGATGATCCTTTCCATAGCTTTGCAGACCAAGCTAGTCAGGCTTATGGGGCGATAGTTTCCAGGATCCATTGAGGCACCACCTTTATGGAGAGAGAGGGACCACTGTTGCTGTACGCCACTCTTTGGGCACATATCCTGTAGTAAGGCTGAGATTGAACAGTAGTTTTATGTTTGGGTTTAGCTCTTCTTGGAGTTCATGTAGGACGCAGCCCGGGACACCGTCTGGTCCCACTGATGCTGTGTTTTTTGCTTTGGAGAGGGCGGCTCTTACCTGAGCATCTGAGATGTCAGGGGGCAGCACTCTGCTGGGATAGATATTTGCCCTTTTGGTGGGAGAAGTTTGCGCTGAACCTGTCAGCTAGGATGTTGGCAATGTCTGTGGGTTCAGTGTATTTTTTGTCATTTTGGACTAATTCTGAGCATATCTGGGAATTACCACCCAGGTTCCTAACATAACTAAAGAAAGCCTTGTGATTATCCTTAATGTCCTGTGCAATTTTTCACTCGAAGCTGGCCTTAGACAATTTTATGAGTGCCCGTAGTTTTTTGCTAATACTGATCAGTGATGCCTTCCCTTTTTGGGATTTTGCTCTATCATTTAGTAGCTTCCTCCTTCTATTGTATAGTTTGTTTATGGCTGGGGTCCACCAGACAGGACCTCTGCCTTTGGAGGATTGGGTCTTGGTTTTATTTGGGATCGCATGATCCATGCATTATTGAAGGTGTTCATAGAATGCGTTTATAAAGGATTCCACGGTCTGGGCCGTATTTTCCACAGGCCCGGGGGCTTTGAAGGATTCCACCTCGGTTTTGAGGAGTGTGAAATTTGCTTTAGAGAAGTTTTTCACTGTGGTTTTCTGGGCAGGGGGTGGGGTCGGGATGTGAATATCCAGTGAGATTAGTTTATGGTCTGATCTTACCAGTGAGGGATGCACTTCTGGTCTGGAGCATAGAGTCCCAATGTTGGTGATGATCAGGTCCAGTATGTTTTCTCCTCTTGTGGGAGTGGTAACAAGTTGTTCCATAGCATTTGAGTTTATAAATTCTAGGAACCTTTGGGCTAGGGTGTTGGAGCTAGAGTAATGCTCCCAGTCTATGTTTGGGTAGTTGAAGTCACCCAATATAATGGTGTTTGGAGAGACCTTCATATTTTCCAGTGTTCTCAGGAAGGCCGAGTGGGGTTCCTGGGTTTGGGAGGGTGGTCTGTAGCAGGCTATAAACTGGAAGGCAGTTTTACCCACTGTTAGTTGCACATGGATAGTCTCTGATGCTTCGTGCTTTGCCACCAACCTGGAGGTGTGGGTATCTTTGATGAATATCGATACTCCCCCTCCTTTTGTGGTTCGGTCCAAGCTTTGGGGTCGAACAGCATGGTATGAGGTATAACCTGGTAGTGCTGGGGTGCTCTCGGGAGCCCTGAACCAGGTTTCTGTTACTGCACAGATATCGATGTTCTCCATGCTAAGGAGAGTTTTGAGTGCGTGCATCTTGAGGTTTAGACTTCTGGCGTTGAGTAGCATTACTCTTAGTTTCTTATCCCTTGTGATACCTATGGCGGTGGGTTTGTCTTTTGAGTCTTGCCTAAAAATGGCACTATGGGGGTAGCAAGAGCCTTTGCCAATATCCAAAAGCCCAGGGGTGACAGGTGCAAGCCGTCCCTAGCGAAGCATCGTGGCTTGTCAAGCATATCATCCCAAGCTGACAGGCATTGGATCCCCTTTGAATGACACCAGTACTTAAGCCAATTGTTGAAATTGATCATCTTGTCTTCATATTGTGGCATCATTCTTGGTGAGGGTAAGATGCTACTCAAGGGCAGGGTTATACCGGCCTGGGCTACATGCTCAGAGAGCTCCTTTATGTCTCTTTTCATGTAGTCCAGGGAGGTACGTCTCAGGTCATTCACACCAGCATGGACAATGACTGAGTCATATTTGTACTTGCCTTGGAGTGACCTGAGTGCTTGTGTTATGTGGCGGATCCTAGCGCCCGGCAGGCTGCTCACCGTGACCTTCTCCTTGTTCAGCCTGGTGAGCGGGACGTCAGTGTGCCTGATGATATAGTCACCTATTACAAGTGTATCAGGTGTGTTGTTTAGTCTTAAGGGCTGTGACTGTTCGGCACACTGGCTTTGTGAGATATGTGTTGTACGTGTTTTGTTTTGGGGTAGCGGTTGCTTGGGTGTCTGCTTTGGAGGTCTCTGCTGCTTAGGCAGATCTTTATTTAGAGCCTCAGAGTATGTTTTGTGTGATTATGTGTTTGGTTTGCTGTCGTGGTAGGTCTATGTGAGACTGGAATTGTAGTGAGTGTGGTTTCCTTCTCCTCCTGACTGGTTATGCCAGTACTGAGTTGGGAGAGCTTAGCTTCCAGTTTGGCTATATGGTTGCATCTCTCACATGTGTTGGAATTTGTTGGGAGGAGGAGAGGGTTGTCTGTGTACATGAGGCAGTTGTAACATTGCCTCAAGATTCCCAGATTCACCAGCTGGACCAGAGAGGAGATTGACAACTGACCTTTGGACATGCTAGAATAATATTGGGAATTCCTTAATAATTGAAAACAAGGGCCAGTGGGGAGTGAGGGTGTAGTGCTTTTAATTTTTAGTGCTGACTTATATAATTGCTTTAGTGAGCAAGTGCCAGGTAACTTAAGTGCAATGTGTTACAGGTAACTTAAATGCGACAAACAGTAACTTTCTTTCAAGTGAAACAAGGAAATAAGTACAGTAAGCAATGCAGATATCACTAGTGATCCACAGAAGTGCTGAGAAGCCGCATATTAGGTGGAATTAGCGTTCCAGGGAAATAACAAGCAAACAAACAACAAGCATATAAACAAAGCTAGATTCAGCAGGCCTGGATCTAGTCTATGCAACAGCAAACAAGGTGTACCAATTTCAGTAAGATACAGTTCAAATATTCAGGCACTATAAACCTTTAACCAGAAATTCCCAGCTCAGAAGGGCAGAGTCCAGCCTCTTCTCCACAAGAGTGCAGACCACGAACCTTCTTAATGTAAAATAACTGGCCTGAAGCCTAAGTGCTTAAACCAGAACTAATACACTTTAAGAATAACAGACACTGGGCTCTCAATCAGCAGTTCCCAACTTAGAAGGATGAAAGCTACCTGTCCTGCCACCACAGTGCATGCCACAAACCTTCCTAATGTAAAACAACTGGTCTGAAGCCCAAGTGCTTAATCCAAAAGACTTAGAATGATAGCTACACTTTAATCAAGTTACTACCAAGCAGTAATAAATACAATTGAAAACTTTAGAGAATGCCTGGATTAGTGCTCAAGTTACACAAACAAAGCTAGATCCAGCAGGCCTGAATCCAGTCTATGCCACAGCAAACAAGGCGCACCAACTTCAGTAAGAAGCAGATCAGGTATGCATGCACTATAAGCCTTTAACCAGAAATTCCCAGCTCAGAATATGAGTAAAAAAATCTGGACATTCTGTGAAAATCTGGACAGTTGAGGGCTATGATGCCATAAGGAGCCATAAGTGTAAACTGTAAGTTTACACAAAGGCATTATAGGCCTGTATAAGCACAGTCCACAGTCAAATTCACAATTTCTTCTCATAGCTCTTCTCTTTTTTATTATTCCAGTCATCCAAAGAACTAGAAATCTATAAATGTGCAACTATTGTAAATGCTGTTTGTAAATGTTGCCTTTGAAACATTAACATGTTTTACTTATCAATCCTAGCTATTTTACTTCATACTACAACGGTTCATTTTCAGATTTCTGTGTTGCTCGGTCTTATTTGTGTAATAAAATAAGTTGTCATATTTCCTTGTTACTTCTGCTTTGTTTATACCACAGGCTGAATCTAAAAAGTCCATCTGGCTCTGGTTAACAAATGAACATAAATAAACAAACAAGTACATAGACATATTAGACAAATTTCATTGCTAAATAATTGCCCCCTTTTACAAACAAAATAATTTGTACCCATAATAATAAACAACATTTGTGTTGATTTTTTTTTAATTTTTAGACAAACATAACCTCATTAACATACAGTGTTTCAAGTGGGCATCATTAGCTGTTCTGTTAGTTTGTTGATAAGGAACACAAAAATATAATACATATAATTATCTCTCTCTCTCTCTCTCTATATATATATATATATATATATATATATATGTGTGTGTGTGTGTGTGTGTGTGTGTGTGTGTGTGTGTGTGTGTGTGTGTGTGTGTGTGTGTGTGTGTGTGTGTATTATCAGATCAAAATTTGGTAAGCTTTACAAGATAGTCAGACACTGGAGAATATCCACAGAAGTTAGAAAGTGACTCTCACCCATGATTATGGCAAATACTAGTATAAAGGTTATTCATATCTGAAAGGAAACTATTCATATTAATAGGCCATTGTAAGTTAGACATTTTTGTAAGAAATAACTAGAGTCTGTAATATATAACTCATGTTTGATTCCTTCTTTTAATGAATAGTGATGGATCTGATGTTGTCATTTTCATTTGTTCCTCAAGGGATCGGATCCGACTCAGCCACTTTCTGTAGATTATAGGATCCGACTCTCAAGTTCTCCCCATACCCATAATGCCCCTGATCACTGTGTCATTTGCTGCTCTACAGTTCTGTCAGGATTGCAATCTGTCAAGCTTGTTGTGGGTTTAGTGAGTTTAAAAATGTATGTATTTTGTTTTCTTTTTAGCTTTAAATTTTCTTTACTTTTTTGCCAGTATCTCCCATGCCTTCTTTCTAATTCTAATTAGTCTAGTACCAAATTTAAAATGTTTTTGTTCGTAACCCGTCTTTTTTCTTTCCTGTTGGATTTGTATAAAAAAAAAAAAAAAAAAAAAAAAAAGCACTTTTCTTTTCTTCCTCATTTGTCAGGCTTTCTGCCAGATGTTGTTCTTTTCAGTATGTCTGAAAAGCCTACTGGTTTTAAAAAGTGAACTTCCTGTGGGCCTAAGATCCCTAAGTCTGATGCTCACAGGGAGTGTGTATATTGTCTCGGCCCGACAAACTTGGACACCTCCTCCTCCATCTGTACTGCGTTTAATACCAGGGCCGTAATTGGTAGGAGGAAAAAACAATTTCTAAAAGACCTCCTTCCAACTTCTGCTCCTTCATCTAGTACTTCCACATCAGGGGCTCAAGCCCACTGTCATAAGTCTAAGGAGCCCAGGGAGCACTGAAAATGGACAGCGTCCTAAGTCATTACTTCCTTCTGAGCCACCTTAGAAGATTTCAAAGAGTTTGAATCCAAACCTTTTGGATCTGACATCTGCTATTGCAAAGTCTTCCCTGTTCTTTAGTCCAAGGTTTTCCTCGGAGCCAGTATCTCTGAGGTTGAGGTCTCCTTTTCTTCAGGAGACCCCTAAAAAGTCTTCCAGACCACCTTCCACTTCTTCCTCTTTTAGGTCCTCCCAAAGTCTTTCTGAAGCATAGGTGGGTAGGATGATGAAAAAATTCCTCAGAACACAGATCCAGATTGGGGTCTTGCCAGCTCTGTCTCCCATCAGATCAGTGAGCCTTAAACATTCCTTCCAGTCTGTTACTACTTCTCTTATCTGACCTGCCATGCCAAAGCCCTCAAAGCTGAGATCTTCCAATCTGGTGACTTCCCTGATCCCATTAGCTCCGAGCCCCCCCCCCCCCCCCCGGAGCACAATGATTTTCTGAGCTGAAGCATTGGCATCTGATCTGAGAAATTAACTTTGATTCCAAAGTTTTCAGAGCTGTCACTTCCTCTTGGGGTTTCTGCATTGGACAGCTTGGCTCTGAGACCTCTCTCAGACAGCAGAGCCAGGGATAGATGTGGATCATTTGCTCCAAGAGTCTTGGCTCTAGTTGGATTGTCCTCAGCTTCTACTGGTCCTTCCACCTCGAGGTGCTGGAATAGGATCTGAAGTAGTTAACTTCATTTGATCAGCAACCTGTGGGTATCGGATCCGACCTGGATCCGAGCCGGCAGCTTTCCAAGCTAAAGATCCGAACTCCAAGCTCCTCCCCCTTACCCATAATACCCCACTACCTCCTTCCAGTCCCCAGATCTCGTTTGCTGCGGCTTTAACAAACACGAGTTATGAGCTCCTGGTGGTCAGGTAGTGAGTATTGGGTAAATTCTTGACTTTTTGCAAAATTTTGAGAGGTGTGTGTTGTGATTGTTTAAACCCATTAGCCTAGCTTAATTTTAGTATATTCCCCCTTCCCCTTATTCTTGTGTGTCAGTGTGTGTGTGGTTGTGGTTTTTATTATGGCCGAAGGCCCTAAGGCCATTTTCTCCAAGTGCTCTGAGTGTGGCCATAAGCTCTCCCCAACCGATGGCCACACTCAGTGCATTCTTTGCCTGTGGGTAGCACATTTATCATCGGGCTGCCATATTTGCGCAGCCTTTAACCCCCGGGCTGTGAGGGATAGGAGGAACAAACTGATCCTGGCGGGTCTTTTACCCGCGGATTCTGCTTCTTCCTCCTCTCCCTCAGTGGCTCCAGCCGTGGCTGCGGCTGTTCAGCCAGCTGTGCTGTCTCCCCTGGCTGGGACTCAACCTCCCACCATTTCCCAGGGAGAGAAGGACTCCAAGAGAAAAGAGAGGAGAGAGAGAGAGGGAGAAAGAGAGAGAGAGGGATAGAGAGAAACATAGGAGCCACAAGCGACGGGCTGACTCAGCCCCCTCGGCCCCGCCAGCTAAACAACTCTCTTCTCCCCTGAAGATTCCCGGGTCCTCCCCCTCTCGGCTCCGTTCCCACGTTTCTCGCCAGAGGAGGAGCCCCGGCCATTTTTGAAGTCGTCGCTGCGGCCTTCCCGGCCTGCTTCGGCAGCCTCTTCTAGGTCGACACAAAGCCTCTCAGACGCTAACATGGACCGGATGATGCGTCGCTTCCTCCAAGCCCAGATGCAGATGGGAGTGCTCCTGCCCCCCCCCCCCGGGGGGGGGAGCTCAGCCCCATTTTTTGCCCCCATAGCTCCTTCTCCGATCCATTATCAGGTTTCGGAGCCGTCAGATCCGAGTAGCCTCGGAGTCAGGGAGTCGGCGGAGATAATAGTTGCTACTTTAACGCCGGCCATGCCCTCGAGTTTGTCGGAACCCTATTCGGATCCGAGCTCTCGAGGCTGAGAGCCGTGAGTCGGATCCGAGGGGGTAAGTGTGTCTTCGGCTCCGTTGCTGTCGGAGCACACTTCCCTTTCGGGTCCGATCGCTTCAGCTCCGACACCGATCCCCGCGTTTGATCTGAAGGTGTTGCTCACGGAACCCAGAGAGAGCTCAGCGTTCAACGTGGTGGAGAGGGTTCTCTCAAGAGGTTCGAGACCCCCTGCTCGTGCTATGGATCCAGCCACCATTCCCTCGCAGATGGGCTTGTCTTCCATCATCCAGCCCCAGGGACAGCCTGTGTCGACGCCCCAGCCAGTTCCCCTGGAGGAACATGACCCTGTTGGTGAGTCCTCCTCAGACAGTCTCGCGAGGAGGTCCCTCACAAATGTAAGTGTAAGAGGAGGCACTTGGACTCCCCCGAGTCCCTCATGGAAGACACCGATTTAGAGGAAGGGGAAGGTTCCCCCAGATCACCCCCGAGGACATCTCCTTTGGAGACATTATGGAACTGCTGTGCCTAAAAGGGGGGTGGTCAGCCCAAAAGCCTTCCTCGGATGAGTCGGTGTTTCTGGAGGCATTTGACACAGGCCCGTCTACCTCTTGGGTGTCCCATCCGGCCGACCCCATGGAAGACCTCATTACTACCAGGGCATGGAAGGAGCCGGACACTGTAGAGCCAATCCCCAGGATACCAGATAAGATCCTTAGTCCCCCTGTGGATAGGACAGCGTAGAGTAAGGGTTCCCCGGTAGATGCCATGGTGGTGGCGGCTGCCTCCAAGAAGGAACTGGCACAGGATAGTTCCTCGGTCCATCCTCCTGATAAGGAGTCTTGGAAGATGGATCATATCGGAAAGCAGATGTTTGCTTCAGCTACCTTTTCCATAAGGGTGCTGAATTACTTGGCCTATGTGATTAGGCTTCAGCGGGATCTGGTGAAGGAATACGCTGAGTCTCCCCCTGAGTCCATGTCGGCCGAGGACAAATAGACCTTCTCGACTTGCATGGCCACTCTGAAATCTGTATCGTACACATCTATGCGGCTACTCTCCCATGCCACGGAGGGGGCCGGTAGAGCCAGTGGATCAGGACTTGCCTTACGGCGTCATGCCTGGCTCTGACTTTGCGACTTTGCGGAACCCTTCAAGGCGTCCTTCGCAAACGCTCCCTTTGACGGTTGTACCCTGTTTGGCAAGACCGTCCGCTATACATTGGTCCAGAGCGAGAAAGATGGGAAGACGCTGTCTGCTGTCGGAATCCGCTTCTCGGCTCCTCAAAGGTCCTTTTCCAGGAACTAGAGAGGACAAAAGAAGATGTGGTTCCGGAAGTCTCAGCAGTCCCGTTACGCTCCGGACCCTTTGTCCTTCAGAGGCAGAGGGGGACAAGGTGGATGCTGGCCCAGAGGCAGAGGGGGGCCGAAGAATTGTGGGTCATGGGAACCCTTTTCCAATCGACCCACGCAGCAGCCCTGAGGGGTTGCCTGACTGCTCCTCTCTGGAGGCAGTCGGGGGGAATTTTTTGAAGCACCTGGCACTATGGGAGTCCATCACGACAGATCGCTGGATGCTTCGAATAATATCCAGAGGCTACTCTATTCCCTTCATAAATCTTCCTCCTCAATCGAGGCGCCTCCCCGATGTTCCACCCAGTCAGAGGGAGGCTGCAGCTTTAGAAATAAAGAAGCTGCTAGAAAAAAGAGCCATCCAGCAGGTCCCCCCAGACCAGTCCGGGTTAGCAAATTACTCCAGGTTCTTTTTGATGCCAAAAAAGATGGGGGACTTAAGACCAATTCTCAACCTTTCTACAATGAACCTCTTCATTGCCAAGGAGAAATTCCGGATGGTCACTCTTCAATCCATTCTCCCCCTGGTGCAGGAGAACGATTGGGTCTGCTCCATAAACCTCAAGGATGCATACTACCACATTCTCATGGACAGGCGATCCAGGAGGTTTCTCCGCTTTCGGTTGGAGGCCAGTCATTACCAGTTCAGGGTCCTACTATTCGGCCTCACCACAGCCCCCAGGATGTTCACCAAGGTCATGGCAGTTGTAGCGGCCCACCTGAGGCTTCAGGCAACACAGGTTTTTCCTTACCTGGACAACTGGCTCCTTGCCGCCTTCACCAGGCATCTACTCTGCTCAGCCAGGGATTGCTTCCTGCTCTTAGCCTCCCAGTTGGGGATCACTATAAATTACAAGAAATCATCCCTTCAACCAGTTCAAGTCCTGGACTTCATAGGGGCCAGAATAGACGCACTTCAGACCAAGGCCTACGTGACGTCGGACTGACTTTGCAGTTTAACCCTTCACATTCTAGCACTCCTTCAATCTCCAGCCCTGTCAGCGGAGTTAGTCCTGAGAGCCTTAGGTTCCATGGCAGCAGCAATCAACCTTTCGCCCTTAGCTCCCTTGCACATGAGGGTCCTCCAGTGGACCTTGCAGGTCTAATGGTCCATCCTTCAACACCTGGTGGACTCTCCGATCCCCCTCAGCAGAGTTTGCAAAAATTCCCTCATATGGTGGCTCCAATCTTGAGACCTTCAGGAAGAACGACCGTTCATAATGCCACAACCCCAAGCCACGGTAACCACGGACGCTTCTCGCCTTGGGTGGGGTGGAACTGTCCAAGGTACGTGGACTCAGACAGAGACCGTTTTGCATATCAATATTCTGGAGATGAGAGCGGTGCTTCTAGCGTTGCAAGCTGTTCATGCCTTTCTCCCTCCAGGGACTATTGCAATTCAGACAGACAACATGTCAATGGTCTGGTACATCAACAAACAGGGGGAGGGGGAGAGATCAGGTCTTACCCTCTTTGCCGAGAGGCCATGAGAGTTTGGGATTGGACGATATCCACCAACTGTTTTCTGTTAGCAACTCACATTCTGGGTTGGTCCAACATCCTAGCGGACAAGCTGAGTCGAACTATCCTCTCGCCTTATGAGTGGTCTCCGAACCCCTTAGTAGCGAAACAGATCTTGCGCAAGTGGGGTCAGCCTTGCTGTGATCTCTTCGCATCGCCTTCAAACGTGAAGTGCAGCAAGTTTTTTTCTCTAATAACCCCCCCCAGGGAAAGCCCTAGAGATGCTCTAGTTCATGCTTGGCCATCCAGTCTTCTTTATGCTTATCCTTCTCTTCCATTAACGACAGCATTTTTACAGAAAGCTCATCGGTTGGGGTACAAGATTATCCTCATAGCCCTGGCCTCGTCAAACTTGGTTCCCGTACCTACGGTCTCATCTTATAGCTCCTCTTTGGATCTTAGATCCCATCCCGGATCTGATTTCTCATCCTTCGGGATTAGAAACTCTGAATCTGGACGACCTAAAGCTCTCAGCTTAGTTGATCCAGTTCCATTAGTTGCCAGGACTCCCAGTATCTCGTCTGCAGTTCGATCCATCCTGGTAGCGGCACATAAGCCTTCTACCAGGAAGGTTTACAACAGCAAATGGAAACGGTTTTCCATTTGGGCTTCGCATAGGAATTTGGATCCTTTCACTGCTCCCATTCCAGCAGTGCTTGATTTCCTATCTCATATTTTTCAGCAAGGGGCCAGTTCTTCTATTGTAAAGGTTCAAATGGCTGCCATTTCCCATTTTCACATTGGAGACAATCTTAGTCCTTTAGCTTCCACTAAGATTTGTAAGACCTTCTTAAAAGGAACCTTTCTTTTGAGACCTCCTATTAGGAATGCTGTTCCCCCGTGGGACCTAACTTTGGTCCTTCAGGCTCTAACTGGACCACCCTTTGAACCTGCAGCTTCTGTTGATTTAAAATTCTTATGTTGAAAAACTGCTTTCTCAGTAGTTATTACCTCAGCTAGAAGGGTGTCAGAGCTCCAGGCCCTTTGTACTAAACCCCCATATCTTGTTTTCCATAGGGACAGAGTCTCTGTCAGGACTAACCCTTCCTTCTTACCTAAAGTGGCTTCTGAGGCGAACATCAATCAGTCCATTAATCTACCAGTTTTCTTCCCTAACTATCAGAATAAAGGGGAATACAAACTTCATTTGTTAGATGTTCATAGACAATTGTGTTTTTACCTGCACAGAACAGCTGCCTTTCGCAAGTCAGAGCAGCTCTTTGTTTCCTTTGCAAAGCCCTTCTTGGGTAAGCCAGTGTCGAAGGTGACTCTAGCTAGATGGATTTCTCACTGTATTTTGCTCACATACAAGATATCTGGTCTGCCAGAGCCCTTAGGGGTTCATGCTCATTCTACGACAAATAAAAACACAAGCAGGTCCACCACAGAATAAGGATGACAATAAGGCTAAGACCACGAACAGTTGCAGGAAGCAGTTTAATCCACAAATCCACAAATACAATGACTGATGTATAGTGTAAATAACTATTGTATCTGAGTGTAATACACAAATATATGAATATGCAATAAAAAAAAAAACTCCTACTTTTATTTTATATTAAGTTAAAAATACCTATACATATACTTATATATATATTATATATTTTTAGGTTTATGTCTGTCAATAAGGGTAGGATGGAAGTTTCTTTTCTTTCCTTTCTTTCCTTTTTGTTTTTTTTGTGAAATTTATTATTATTTTTTATATATGCATTTATACATATTTTCACATTTATATTTTCATTTATATGGGATTTTGTTTGTTTTAATATATTTTTAAGAGAAACTATTAATTCAGGAATCCTTAATTGGTTAATTGGTTTCAAAGAATGTATATAAGATTATGCTGGGTGTAACTAAATTGTAAGACTCTGATGATACCAGGTTCTCTGGTGAAAGCGCTCAGTCATTGTATTTGTGGATTTGTGGATTAAACTGCTTCCTGCAACTGTTCGTGGTCTTAGCCTTATTGTCATCCTTATTCTGTGGTGGACCTGCTTGTGTTTTTATTTGTCGTGGATTCCTGCATTTGGAGTCTTTTCATTTTCGTTCATGCTCATTCTACCCGTTCTATGGCTACTTCTGCTGCGTTCTGATCAAGAGTTCCCTTGGATGACATTTGTTCTGCGGCTACTTGGGCTTCCTCTCATACCTTTATCTCCCATTATAAATTGGATTTAATATCCAGAGGAAGGGCAGCTTTTGGCTCTGCAGTGCTCCGGAATATCCTTCCTTGAGGACCTCCCAAGTTTTTGGTAGCTGGGGACTCTATCCCACAGGTTGCTGATCAAATGAAGTTAACTACTTCAGATAAAGACGTTATGTACTCACCATAACGTTCCATCTGAGTAGGTAACTTCATTTGTCAGCAACCGACCCCCCTTCCTTCCCCCTAACCTGGTTCTTTGGTTATCTCAATCTAAGAATGATGTCAGCTTTTGGTATTCATTAGGTTAGGATGTTTCAGGTTGTCGTTTTGTCTTGGTGAAATTGTATAATTGGGCAAACGCGATCTGAGGACTGGAAGGAGATAGCAGGGTATTATGGGTCAGGGGGAGGAGTTTGGAGCTCGGATCTTTAGCTTGGAAAGCTGCCAGCTCAGATCCAGGTTGGATCCGATACCCACAGGTTGCTGACAAATGAAGTTACCTACTCAGATGGAACGTTATGGTGAGTACATAACTTCTTTTTTTCTCTCATTCCAAACCAGTTTTGACTGTTGCATCTTTGGATTCAATACCTGTTCCCTCTTCTAATCCGGTGTTTAAGTCTACTCATCCTACAGCTCAGGGACAGCCAGCCTGGATGAGTTTCCATGCACTTCCCACCAGGGAATTCCCAGCTTCTTCCAACACATCTCCAGACCACCCCACTGAAGAGGTTTCTCGGAAGACGTCATGCAAGAGGAAGCACTTGGATTCCTCACAGAAATCCCTTACATAAGACAGTGATTTTGATGAAGGGGAAGGGTCCCCTAGCTCTCTCCCTGAGGATGTCTCTTTTGATGATATTTTAGAGATCCTTCATCAGAAAGGTGGTTCGTCTTTCCAAACCCCTTTCCAGGAGAAATTGGTGTTTTTAGAAGCCTTTGAGTCTGGACCATCTACGTCTTGGGTTACTTCCCACCCCTGCAGATGAGCTTATAGACCTTCTCTCCTGCAGTGCATGGAAGGAACTGGACTCCATGGAACTGATTCCAAATGCCCAGACAAAATTTTGAACACCCCATCTGATAGGCAACACTGGACCAATGGAATCCCTGTAAATGTCATGGTTGTTGCAGTAGCCACCGAAAAGGAGCTGGCTGAGCAGAGCTCCAGTATCCATCCCTCTAATAGGGAGTCTAGGGCATTGGACAAGTTTGGGATGTGGGTGTATGCTTCAGTGACCTATACCTTATGACCTCTGAATTACCCTGCACATTTCACTAGGTTACAGTGGGACTTAGTAATGGAACTCTCTAACTCTATCCCTGGGTCTCTGTCCGCAGAGGAACAAGTCTTTTTAGTCATGATTGACCACCCTACAGTCAATTATAAATGTGTCCATGAGGCAAATCTCACAGGAAGCTGAAGGGTACTCAAGGGCGGCCGGTTCAGGTATAGCCATTAGGAGACATGCTTGGATGCGGTTGTGTAATTTTGCAGAGCCCTTCAAGGCGTCATTCATCAACACTTCTTTTGATGGTTCTTCTTTGTTGGGACCAGCCATTAAAGAGACACATTCCCACACTAAGCAAGATGGGAAGACCTTGTCTGCCATGGAAATCCACTTTTCTACCCTACAGAGACCCTTTTCTAGGAATCAATGCAATGGTAAAAAGAAATGGTTCTGGAAATCTTAAGGATATTTCCACGAGTCAAGCTGAGATTTTTCCCCCAGAAGCAGAGGAGGAAACAGCTACAATGGAAGACACCACCCATGTGGCAGACAAGTTCCACAGAATCAAGGGTCTCGAGATTTCTTCTCAGGCAGATCCTTTCAGCACGCCTGAAAGGTCTGCCTGACTGTCCTTCTCTGGAGGCAGTCAGCGGCTGCTTGCCCTTGCACCTAAAGGCCTGGAAAGCCATCACAAAAGATTCTTTGGTGCAAAGGATCATATCCAGAGGATATTTCATTCCATGTTTACAAGTACTCCAAAGGAAAAAATGTTTTCCCAGTGTTCCACCCAATCAGAGGTAGTTAGCAGCTCTAGAGGTTCAAAAGCTGCTGGACAAAAGTGTCATCCAAAAGTTCCCTTCAGACCAAAGAGGATCCAGAATTTACTCAATGTTCTTTTTAGTGCCAAAGAAAACAGGGGGCCTAAGACCCATTTTGGATCTCAGTCATCTGAAGCAGTTTGTAAAGAATTGCAAATTCCTGATGGTCATGGTTCATTACATTCTGCCTCTTCTACAGAAGGATGACTGGATGTGTTCTGTCAGTCTTCAAAATGCATACCATCACATCAAAATGAACAGGTGCTCTTGAAGATACCTACACATGTGGCTGGAAGCCAGTCATTACCAGTTCAGAACCCTGCCCTTTGGTCTCACCACAGCCCCCAAGGTGTTCACCAAAGCATGGCAGTGGTAGCAGCTCATCTAAGACTGTTCGAATTCAGAGTGTTTCCATACTTAGATGACTAGCTCCTTACTGCACTGACCAGCGTCTTCTGCAAAGAGCCAGGGATTACATGCTCCAATTATCTCACTCTCTGGGAATTAGGATCAGTCTGGCCAAGTCACAACTTCAAGCAGTTCAAGTCTTGGAGTCTATAGGGGCTCGTCTAGACACAGTCAATTGTCTATCTCTTCTGCCTCAAAACAGAGTACTTTCTTTGAAATCGCATGTCAGACAGGTTCTTTCTCATCCATCTCCCCCAGGAAAAATGGCACTCAAAGTCCTAGGGTCAATGGCTGCTGCAGTAACTTAAATACCCACTGCTCATCTTCATATGAGATTTATTCAATGGACTGTAGCAGTTCAATGGTCTTTTCATCGACATCCCTTATGACATCCAAAAGCATTATCTCAGGTTTGCAGTAAAGCCCTGCTTTGTCAAGGGTGTCCATTTATTCTTCCTCCCTTAAACGTCACATTGACCATGGATGTCTCCCAATTTGGGTGGGGGACATTACTTGGGCCTGACCATTGAAGGCATGTGGTCCCCAGAAGAGACCAATTTGCATACAAATGTCCTGGAGATGAGAGCGTACTTCTAGCATTGCAGGCCTTTCAGAGCTCTCTTCCACTAGAAACGATTGCTATTCAAATGAGCAACATGTCAGTAGTCTGGTACATCAGTAAACAGGGGGGAACCAGAACTTTCCCCTTTGCCGAGAAGCAGTGACAGTTTGGGCAGTCTCCTCCAGTTGCTTTCTTCCAGCAACGCACCTACTGGGGAAGTCCAACATCATAGCTGACAAGCTCAGCAGAACCAGCCTGATGCCTCATGGGTTGTCTCTCAACCAATCATTGACAAATATGATCTTCCACAGATGGGGGTCAATCATGCTAAGATCTGTTCGCCTCTCCCCTTAACAACAAATGCAGCAGATTTTTTGCCCTAATTCCCCCTCAGGGACATTCACTGAGAGATGCTCTAGTCCATGTTTGGCTCTCCGGTCTCCGGCATGGTTACGCTCCCTTGCCTCTAATCCCCAAGTTTCTTCAGATATCTTTCTGTTTGAGGAGCAAAGTAATGCTCATTGCCCCCTTCTGCCCTCTGCAAGTGTGGATTCCCTTCCTATGGTTTCACCTAGTATGTCCAACATGGACACTGGAGACCAGTCCAGACCTCCTGTCATGCCCATCAGGGATATTTCATCTGGACATTGTAGGCCTCAAGTTGATTGCATGGATTCTCTAATTCCAGTGATGGCTAGACATTCCAGGCTTTCCTCCCCAGTTCGCCAAATTCTTTTCTCATCTCACAAACCTTCGACTAGGAAGATTTATAAGTAATGGAACAGGTTTTCTTTTGAACCAATCAGAGAGAGTTGGATCCTTTCATTGCTCCACTCTCTGCTGTTTTAGATTTCCTTCCCTCCATGTTTCAAAGTAGGGCAAATTTCTCCACCATCAAAGTTCAAGTTGCAGCCATTTTCAACTACCACATCAGAGATAATACTTCTCCTGTGGTTTCATCTAAGTTGTATAACACCTTTCTTAAAGGTACCTTTTTACTTAGACCCCCAATTAAGGACCCCACTATACCTTGGGACCTGACTTTGGTATTGCAGATGTTGGTGCATTTACCTTTTGAACCTTCAGCTAAAGTAGACCTTAAGTTTCTGTCTTGGAAAATGTTTTTTTCTGGTGACCATAACAAGTTTCTGAACTCCAGGCATTCTCTTCGAAACCACTGTATTTGATTTTTCATAAAGAATGAGTTGCTTTACATGCTAATCCTTCTTTTTTACCAAAAGTTGTCTCTAAAACAAATATCAATTAAGTTATCAGTTTAACAGTTTTCTTTCCCAAATTTGACAATAAAGGAGAATATACCCTTCATCTCTTAAATGTACATAGGCAGTTTCACTTTTATCTTAACTGGACTAAGGAATTTAGGAAAACCGATCAATTGTTTGTCTCCTTTTCTATCAATAACATGGAAAAAACAGTCTCCAAATCTACACTAGCCAAATGGATAACAGATTGTATTTCCTACGTTTACTTCTTGAGAAGCCTATTCTTGCCAAGACAACCAAAAGTGCATTCATCTAGGTCAGTATCCACATCGGTTTTGGGCTAGAGCCTCTATTGATGACAGTTGTGCAGCTGAGCTGCCACATGGTCTAATGCTTATATTTTTATTGCTCATTACAGATTGGAAATCATATCCAGAAACAGAGCAGCATTCGGTTCTGCAGTTCTCCGGAACATCCTTCCATGATGGCCACCCAAGGTTACCTTAGCTGGGGACTCTGTCCCATTCTTTGAGGAATGAATGAAAATGACAAAGTCTAATGTAGAAGTTATGTACTCACCATAACTATGCATCTGTGTTGTCCATTTTCATTCTTCCTCAACTTCTTCCCGACCTTCCCCCTATTTATGTCTTTGGGAGAGACCAAATAGAGTTGTTGTTAGGAACCATAGTTCCTGTTTTAGCTCCTGATCTTTCAGCTATCACTATTCTGTTATATCAATATTTAGGTACTTTGTTTTGATAATGTATAATAGCAGCAGACTCGATCTGAGGTAACACAGTGGTCAGTGATATTATCAGTAAGGGTGGAGCCTGAGAGTCGGATCCTAGAATCTAGAGAAAGTAGCCAAGTTGGATCCGAGGGTCGGATCCAAACTCATTCGTTGAGGAAAAATGAAGTTGGACAACACAGATGCATAGTTATGGTGAGTATATAACTTTCATATTTACCACACCAACATTTAACAAATAATCATTGCATCCTAAAAAGATGGGTCCCCCTGATTGTCTGGTGGAATTTGTTATACTCATACACTTTAGGGAGACAGTAAACTGTGAGCATTTATGGGTCTTTTAAGCTTTCTGTATACTACTTTTAATATCAAGTAGCACAAATGCATACCTTTATTAAAGAGCTCAGACAGCCAAGGGCCACTTACAGATGGGGACTGCAGTAATTCCAGTCTAACCTGGCTGTATACATAGAGTATGCAGCAGGACAAACCAAAATTTCAGTACATGACTGTCGAGAGTTTTAAGTATGTAGAGCAATCCCTTCATCTAAATAATGAAGAAGTCTACAAGGACAAAACATTTAGTCAATAAAAACCTATAAAAGGCGTGATCTGGAGTCATCTCTTTTTTTGAAGAAGGAGGATAAAATTATTTAGATTATTTAGGGTAGGGGTTGAGCCTGAGGAGGCTAAGGCAGGTCCAGTAGATTCACTTAACAAGGAGAGGAGATGGTGGAAGCTGATGACCAGCAGCTTAGCGGTACAAAATACATGCACTGGCACTGAATATATGTTCTTAACTCATTTCTCATTATTGTGAATTGTTTGTGATTATAATATTTTCCTCTTTAACCACTACAAGTATAAAGTTTTATTATTAGCAAATTTATGGGCATGTCATTCTATATGCTGCACATTCTTTACTTCTAATAGAAACTCCTTAGAAGGAGTATCAGTTTTAAAATTAACTACTGTGGAAATGTCTGTGACAATTGTACTAAAAAATTGTGGGATAAAATCACTCTTAATTGTAATAAAGGATGTATCAAGTAAACCATATCCAATTACCAAACCTTTACTATCACAGCAATAAGAAAAAAGGATCAGAAAGTATTTAAACTCTTGTATCTGTCAAAAGAGCTATTAAATCATTAACTTTAGTATCAAGTTAGTGAAAAAGAACAATGAATGTGGTTTCCTGATCAACATTGATTTTGCTGTAAAATAGTTGTTGGAATAAACTTTAGACCCAGTGAAAGCATACTATATTCATAATCTTTTAATTTGTAACCAGAAGAATTAGTAATGCCAGAAATTATGTGGGTCACATAAACGTGACTTTGAATTTGTTCACTAGCAGCATTTTTAATACTTCTGGTTATGAATATAATGAATGCATTTATTAGGTCTATTGTATGATGCAGGTTAAAAAGTAATTATTTTCTTGTTTGCAGTCTTTTTACCTGGTTATAGCTGTCATACTAAGCTGAAACATTTTTATGACTGTGTCAGCAGGGAGGAAGACAGAGATGGCCGTAACTGTGACCTGTAACTTGTTTGTATATAGCAGGCTCCTTGGAGAGCTCCAAAGAGTATATATGGGTAAAAACTATGTTTTGAGGAAGAGAAGGTAACATAACAGAAATCATGATGTAAGACGGTGTAGCTTTCTTAGAAGTTAAGAAGGTAAACTACAGTGCTCCACAGGGATCAGTCTTTAGGTCAGTGATAATTTGATGCATTTGCCTGACTTCACACAAGACATTTAAAAACTAGGTTGGCCACTTTGCTAATGATAACCAATCCACCAGCACTCCAGAAGTAGCCAAGCACAAAACCAGTTGACCAAAAGAAAAAAACTTTAATATACCATAAATTAAATAAAACAAACCATAAATGCTTTAACGGTTTCACCACGTTTTCATCTAAAACAAGACTTCATCAGAAACATAACTTGAGTTAAACATCAGGTGATTATCGAGACCATTTTATCCGTTGATAATTTAAGCAGTTTAAGTAAACATTTCATACAGAAATAAGGCAAAATAGAGCCTCAGAAAGTGCACCATTAAAATATATAACAGAAACCAGTAAATAAAATGTAGTGCATGGTGTGCCATGATTATGATCTAAAATCAGAAAAAAATAAAAGAAGAAGCAAATCTGCAAAGTGTTTCTGTAGCACAAGACCTGAATGTAACAGCACTTTCAAAGATCTAAGCACTGTTACAGTTGGTTCTCACAGAAGGGACATTTGTTCACTTTCAACTGTGACTGAATTACTTACTTTATGTTTTTATTCTGTCAGCAGAAGTTTACAGATGTCAGTCATGTCAGTCTGTAAGTAATTTAGTTAAGTAAGAACAGAATTTAAAAGCTGTCCCTGACATACTCACTAAATTCTTTACTGGCTTTGAAAGCTGGTAAAACATGTTGCGCTTTTTTTCTGTAACTGGTAGTATATGGAATAGATAAACTCCATGCACTACAGAGAATTATGATCAGTCCCACCTATCCCAGCTGATTATTAAGTGTTTGAGACATGGATGCCAAGATGGTGAATTTCTTGCCATCAGTGTCTCGGACACATAATTATACAGTTATGATCGGAGACCCAATCAGGACTCTCTTTGTTACATATAGTGCCAACTTGAAAGCAGTGTGATGGGTTTACCTTCATTTAGTCAGGAGTCCATTGTGTGACGCACCAAAGTGCAAAAGTTTAACAGCAAGATTCAGGAATGTTGAATTCTGTTGTTGTGAATTCAAATGAGCGAATGCCAGTTTGCAGATCGCACTATAGTGGGGATCAGGACTTGTTCCCTTTCCTTCACTGTAGTCCATTCTCGGATTTAGTATATTAAAGTAGCAGGGGGTGTGGGGTGGGTGCAGGGGAGCTTGCCCCCTGCATAACGATGTTTGGAGGCATTTGGAAATATTTTCTAAGTGTTAATGTTGTGCTGCAGTTCGAAAATGGGCAAACTGGATCTTCCACTATACCATTTTCAACATTTTAATTCGTACATATTCTCAAATTCGCTAATATAAGTCGCATAATAGTGCAATCGCATATTAAACTTTCAACTAAATGAAAGTAAACCATGTGGTGCAATGGAAGCTGACAGAAGCACAGAATAATTGATGTCACACTACCAGATAAAGTAATTTATCCATATTGATCCAAACAGAACGTCTCCTCAGAACTTGCCTTATAATTGTTTAATTATCTTGTAGTAACAGATATTTAAATATCCATAGAATACCTTAATCTGAATTTCAGCTTGTGTTTTAGAAGGCATGGAATGTAAAGCAATGTATTTTCTGTTTAACATTTTGATTTCTAAAGGCAGATCCTGGGAAACTGATAGTTTAGTGATATTTCATTGTGTTGTCTTCAGGTTTTTAGTCTGTTGTAAAATTATTTTCAGGCTTAAAAGTCAGCATTTTTAAGAACACTGAGCTAGGATTCAGGAGACTTTCCCTGCCCCTGCATAAATGGCTGTGGTTAAAGGGGGCAGTTTATGTGAAGTCATGAAGTGAGATTCAGAAACATGATTATCCATACTGAAGAAAGACCTTATTATCACGTAATTTGCATTTCTCCGAATCACATGGTGTTACTACTAACGGTATCAGCACTTTCTTGTGGTAATCACCACTGGTGGCCTGTGCATCATCTTGGCACAGGCACTGCCCCATTCACTTTCCGACACACATGCACACATTCAAACACACATACTCTGATGCACCTCATACCTCTCAGCTGTCCTTGATTATACAGAGCATCCCTGATTTTGCCTCTTATACTTGCCATGTCGCTGAATAAAAAAAACGAAAGGCACTCAGTAATGCCAGATATTAGTTTCACACTTCTTATTGTTGGTAAAATGCATCATGAAACAAAACCTGTTCATTTTTAACTGTTCTTTTTTAACTTTGACTAATAACATTCTTTTCCCCTTTTCCTGCGTCCTGCTGTCTTCTCCTGTAAAAGTCTGTTAGCTTTCTCTATGCCGGTATCACATCTAGCAGCTCCCATTAGTAAAACCATGCATTGTTCCTGATGAATATGCTGATCTGTTCGTTTAACCATTTTTGTAAGCATGGTAGCTTTGGGATTCTCTGCAGGCTCTGTTCTTGCATTATTTTTCTCTCTCTGTGCATAATATTAATCTCTTTGTCTTACCTCTGTGGTGGGGGCTCCCCATCATCTGTCTGCTGACTGACCATCTACTCTAATCTTACTTTCTATGAGTTATCATCATTGTAACTGGTCTTCATCTGGGTGCCCCCCTTTCATCCAATGAGGACTGATCAGTAGGCTCTAGGTTTGGGTCTGAACAGGATGGTGTAGAAATTGAGGAAGATGATGTCCATCATTCTCACTGCTGTAGTAGCCTGTGAGTTGTATCCTGCCAAGGATATGGCAACCATCCAGCTTCTAAATGCTTTCATCTCCTCCCACGCTGTCAGTATAGTTGTTTACAGGCTAAACCCATTTGAAGGGAGCTATATAAACAGACTGAGTAACTAAAAATCTTCCAGTCAGTACTGGATAAAGATAAAGGCCCTTAAACATTAAAGTACACAGACACTAATAGCGCGTAATAGAGTTTTATAAATGCACATATATATTTATTTAATGTATTTGTATATTTTTATATATTTGTTATATAGTTTTATAATGTTCTTATATTGTATACATCTATGAAAGTGTATGCTTGTTTTTAGATATGTTTTTTAATTACTATTTAGTATTGATACTGTTGCTTTAAATTTGCACACCTCATGGATTCGTTATTTTGTAATTAAGAAGTCTTTATATATGTTTGTAGTCCTTGAAGAATTTGTTAGTCTGATGAAGCGGCAGGAGTCCGTGAAAGCGCTTACTGCATTATCTGTGTTAGTGAAGATATCTGCTCTGTGTAACCTACCTGACAGCTTTGTTACATTAACTAAAAATCTTCACTACCTTCTTGCTGCCTCGTACATATACATCTCTCAGGCTCTTCTGGATCAACAGTCATCCTAAAGCTTCCTTTTGACAGATAAGACCCCTTTGGGATCCCCTTACGTATTATTTTTAGTATTATAAGTGCATTTTCTATTTTTTACTTAATTTTTTGTCACAATTGCTGAATATCACCGTATGAATACTGGCTTTTCAGGAGCATTGGTCAGTCTTTCTTCGAATACCACATTTACTATCTAGGAATTGTTTTCTAGTTAGGTTATAGGGGATTATTCGCACCAGTTTTTAATAGAAATTACTGAATTTGTGGAGAAGAAAGTGTACTTTTTCAGGAAGAATCTGCATGTTTAATTATTGCTTATGTGCACTTTGTGACAAACTACTTGTTTAAACAGTTATTTTCAGGAAAGTGACTGTTCTTTGTATCAGAGGTGGATTTTTAGAAGGTGTGTGCACTGGTAAGGTATTCTAAGTGGCTACTTACCTTCCAACTGACTCCTTCTGCCACATCTTGCCAGCAATAAAGCTTTTTCCCCAGCTACAGTATAGATACTTACCCTGGTCCTGCTGTGTCTTTCTCTAGCACACCTAAAAAGTAAAAGCAGTTAAATTATGAGCCCTTGCTCTTAATGAGGGTTCAGTCACAGCCACAGCCAAGGGTAGGTGACTCTACAGTGGCCATTGCTGGTTCCTCAGACCACATACACTGTATGTATCGAATCCCACTGATGTAGCCTTGCCAGTCACTATGGACCAGGGGTCAGACATGCCTTACTCATCTGTTCCACTGTCTGATGTGGGCATTGCAGAACCATCTGTTTTAGGTGCAAGAGACACTCCAAGAGGATCTTCATGGGTGGCCATGGAAAAATAACCCTTCCTTAGGATGATATTCCTTTTCTATCTTGATCTTTCTCAAAAGATGTCCCTAGAGAAAAGAAACAGAAGGATCCACTGTTGTCTTTTTTCATGCAATTCAACCTTTTAGAAGCTGTAGATCCAGGGTTCTGATTCTGTGCTGACTAGTAATTCCCTCTCTTCCCCAAAATATCTCAGATCTCCAATCAGGATTGATGTGTATAAGAGGTTTCTGATAAAAAGGAATTAAGATAAGCCTTGGGTTACTTATTACTCATTCAGTGCCTTCCTAGTATGTTTCTTTTTTCGTCCTATCTATTTTTCATCTTTCATCTTCCCTCCCGATATAAAAAAAAATAAGCCTTAAAACTCTGTATTAAAGCTCAAACATAGATAACTTTACATCTGTATTACTATTGTTATTATTATCTCTTTTATTACTTCTTGATATAGAATTTTTTTTCGTCAGGTATGCTTGTAGTAAAGATATGTGTCTTTGACTTGTGAAGGTTTTTTGTTAGTTATATTGTTTAGGCTTCATGGCTGACAAGGTTCCTGTATTTAAAAGCGTACAACATGTGACCACAAGATTCCACCCCAGGATCCACATTCTCTTTGTGTGTACTTCTGGGGAACAGCACATTTCAATGTTGAATGCGAGGTTTGTGCCACCTTCGGTACCAAGGCTTTACAGGGGTGTAGGTATAAACTAGTCTTAAAAGGTCTGATCCTGCCCATTCAAGAGCCACTCCTCAGTCTTCAGCTCCTTCTGCTCCTACTCCTACTTCTTCTTCTTCTTCTTCTTCTTCTTCTTCTTCTTCTTCTTCTCTTTCTGTTTCCTCAGCCAAAAGTGTAGAAACACCAAGACCAAAGGAGAAAGAGAAAGTCAAATCCAATAAAAAGGAGAGAGGTAAGGATTCTGACAAGAGGTCAGTGAAATTCAGAAAATGGTCTCCATTTCTAACAGAACTCTTGGCTCCAGTGCCAAAAGTGTTGAAACAAATATCCAGTCACTTCTGATATCCTTTCCCCTATGCATCCTCCTTCCTTTTCTCTGGAGCTGGTAAGTATTTGACTCCACTCATCATTTTTGCAGGAGAGGCATTCTTTGTGACCACCTTCAGTGGCATCATCGTCGAGGAACTTTACTGAGGCAGACAATGACAGGATAATGCAGAGATTTCTGGAGACACAGTTGCAACTAAGGGTTCTTCCAGTGCTATCCCCTCTGGCCACACCAGGCGCTGTTCTCCCCCCCCCCCCACACACACACACACATACACATACACACACACACACACACACACACACACACACACACACACACACACACACACACACACACACACACACACCGGTAATCCATCAGATCCTAGGACTACTGGTCCAAGCCACGATGAAACCAACATTCCTGTCGACTTTAACTCTGAGAGCATCCCTTACTATTTCAACTCCGATTCTGTCAGATCAGGGTGAGTCGCAGATATGAACCTTGGTGCCTGGAATGGGAAGTGAGTTGAGTCAACTCTGAAGCTTTTGGATCAGTCTCTTCCCCTCAGAGCCTCGGCACTTGATAGCTCGGCTCCATTGTGAGTTTTCTAGCCAGGATTGGTCAGAATGGAGGAGGCTCTTCCTACATCTACTTCAGATCAGCAGGATTTCTCTTTAGGTCTGATCACCTCTGAGGCTTTCAAGGCTTTTGAAAGAGGTGCTTTCCATACACTGTGTTATGCTCAAACCCTTTTTGGCACTGCCTCTGATTCAACATATCTAGATCAACCAGGACAGTCAGCTTCATTCAGCCGTAGGACTGCTTGCCACTGGAGTTCCTAGTCTGATTCTGACCCTTTTCCAGAAGTCGCATCCTGACAGGGTCCTAGGAAACAGATGTGTAAGAAGAGGCATATAGATACCTCCCCAGAGTCAGTCACAGAAGCCATAGAATTGGATGATGGCAAAGAGTCCCCATGATCCCCTCTACATAACTTCACCTTTCGTGACATTTTGGAATTGATAAAACAGCAAGATGGTTATTTCAGTGATACACCCTCCCCTTAGGAGTCTGTGTTGCTTGAGGCTTTTTGAGCTGGCTCTTCTACCTTGTGGGTTGTACCACCTGCTGATGCACTCATAGACCTGATTGCTCAGTGGGCTTGGAAGGATCCTGACATGCTGGAGTAAATTCCAAAGAAACCAACAAAACCTTGTCATACCAAATAATGGAGCATACTGGAGCAAAGGTCTCCCAGTAGATGACATGATTTTGGTGACAACCACGAAGAAAGAACACTCGGAAGAGAGTACATATGTCCAACCTCCTAACAGGGATTCAGAGGCGTTAGTCAAGTTCAGGAAATGGACGTATGCATCAGCAACATTTGCAACTAGTTAGTTTCAATGATCACATTAGTTCCCCTAGCAAGATATCACTTGAGAGTTCTTAAATAGACCCTATCAGTATAGTGGTCCAAATTTTTACATCCTCTTCAAGCTCAAATTTGTATACAACACTGATTTGCAAATCTTACATCTGGTGGTTGTTGACCTCCTCTGTGGTTCTGGAAAGTCGGACATTCTCCCCATCTCATCCCATGGACATAGTAACCGCAGATGCTTCTATCCGGGAGGGGGGGGGATTTCAAAGGGAAAACTATTCTTCACATTGATGTTTCAGGATTGAGAGCAATCCTGGTGTTCCAGGCTTTTCAGGACTCTCCCCTAGGGTATGATTACCATCCAGACAGACAAGATGGCAATAGTCTGGTACATCAGCAAGCAAGGGAGAACCCACTCATATCCATTATGCTAGGAAGCCATGAGAGTGTGGCAGTGAGCAATGTCTACCTGTCGTTTTCTTATTTCAACACATAACCCAAGGACTTCCAGTGTTTTAGTGGACAAACTGAGCAAGTCCATTCTTATGCCTCACAAGTGGTCCCCCAATCAGACACTGGCAAACCCAAA
This sequence comes from Protopterus annectens, assembly GCF_019279795.1. Taxonomy (NCBI): domain Eukaryota; kingdom Metazoa; phylum Chordata; order Ceratodontiformes; family Protopteridae; genus Protopterus; species Protopterus annectens. Next base: position 1,225,899,676 of record NC_056728.1, on the reverse strand, counting down.
CTTAAGTCACTGGGGCCAACCTTGGTGTGATCTTTTTGCTTTGTACCTAAACAAGTGCAGTAGTTACTTTACCCTATCCCCCCACAGCATCAGACACTGAAGGATGTCTAATCCACAGATGGCCCCCAGGCCTCCACTATGACTTTTACCCCCATACCACTAATGACAAAGTGTATTCAGAAAGCTAGAAGGTACTGTTAGAGTGTGTTGATCAGTGAATAAAAGATTAAAATCAATTCTGCTGTAAATATGCTTAGCAATGTAAATCAGGCAGTCCATGCAGAATTACAGGAAGAAATATAAACTCTTTAACAGCAGTCACAAGACAAAAAAATCTGGTTAGTAAAGAGGTAAAGAAAAAGCAGTTACAGGATAAAGAAAACAAATTAGCTGAGCTGACAAAGACTAACTTACAGCACACAACAGCTGAGCTTAAAAAAACATTGCAAAAGAGCAAAAAACTACAGATGATCTACACAAAAAAGGCATATTTTACAACATGCTTACATTTTAAAAATGGATAGCGTACACACCAAAGTCTGATGTATGGACAGATGCTTTACTTAAATGCTTTTAAATTTTTATTCCCAAATGTTTTAAAACTTTCATCCAGTTAAATCAAAATGCTTACCAATTAGACAGTAAAGTAGGGTGTATAACTGCTGATCTGATGTTGTTAATCTTCTTTCCATTCATCACTGATGGGTTCGGTTCCAAGCCCTCGGAACCGAGTTGGCCTATTACCAAGCTCACGCCAGCCAAAAACTCTCGAGCTAAGCTTCTACCCACAGTGCCCTTTTCCCTGTTACCTCGGATTTCGTTTGCCGTGTAGACGTAAAGCTGCGTTTTAGCCGAGCTGTCAGCTAAGTGGAAACTTTTTTGATATTTTTTGTGGAAAACTGTTTTGTTTCTTAATATCTGTGAGTTATAGTCTTTTTCCAATTTTCAAATTACAGTAGGTCTAGATATTTTTCTTTCTATCTCTACCCATTGGTGACCTTTTTAAGTACCATTGCTGGTTCGGCCCTTTCTCTTTACCCTTGTGGTATTCCTTGAACACCATCGCTGGTATTCCTTCCTCCCATTCTTTCTAGTCTAATTAGTGTGTTTGGTATTGGGTTTGTTGATATATTCTGCATGTATTTAAATCTTTTTTCTCTGACTAGGTAAATAGAGTTTGCCTTTCTCTGAAGTTTTGAATTGTGTTTTACTTCTCAAGATGTCGGATAAGAAGGGTACATCGGGTTTCAAGCATTGTACCTCGTGTAATGGTAAACTACCTAATAGTGACTCTCACGATGATTGTGTATATTGTTTGGGGGTGCCCCACCTTTCGGTGCAGCCTCCCGGTGGGATTTGCCAAAGGTTTAGCCAACGCACTCTGAACGAGCACAAGAATAAACTAATTCTGAAGGGACTGCTTAACTCTCCCTTTTCAGAGGCCCTTTCTGCGATGGAGGTCTCAACCCCTCCTACGAAAGTTAAGAAAAGGCCCCATTCGGTTCCCTCTTCATCCTCGGGTGACCAGGGTAAGTCTGTGAAACCTAAAATTCAAAGATTGAAACTTCCGTTTCAGTTCCGAGTGCCCTTTTAGCACCAAGCTCTATTACGACAAGACTGGATTTGACCCCACTACTTCCTGTCTCTAAACTCGAGACACCAGTGCCGGCAGATCACGCAGCATGGACCCGATACTCTCCGGGCATAAATCCATTCCTGGGTTAAGCATGTAGCCCGTTCTTAGACTGACCTGACTCCCCATCCGGAGTATCCACTAGATCCACCAGGAGCCTTTCAGAACTTGATGTGGTGGGTCTTGTGGATCAGCTGTTGGCAGCCAGGAGGATACCCACGCCTTCCAAGACCCATCCTTCGGCAGGACTTGGGTTGACCTCTCCACAGACTCCATCCTATTTTCCTTTGACCATCCCAGTTCCAAAGCCTTCTGCTCCAACATCCTTCTCGGAACCCCCGTCTCAGCGCCTGTAGTGGACCTCACTGAGGCTCAAGGTCTGTCCCTTTGGTCCTCGGTTCCTGCTGAACCAGTCCTTCCTCAACCTCATGATTGGGCGGCGGGCTCCTCGGTTTGGGGCATGGTTCTCTGTGGTCCTTCGGTTCCGTCCTTGGTACCGGTAGCCTCGTCTGCATCGATCCAGCTTGAGGCTCCATCCTCGGGCTCAGGTTCGACGGAGAGGGGTGTGACCCTGTTTCTTAGGTTGTCTTTCTTGGTTCCAGGCTCCCATCCCTCTTCGAGCTGGCTTGCTTTCCATGTGATGGAGAGGGCACTCGCTTCTGGAAGCATTCTGCCGACGTCGGGACCCCTGTTTTCTTCCCCTGAGCTACAGCTGCCATGGACCACCTCCCCGGGACACTGGGCAGGGAAGACAGAGGAAACCCCTCTTCAGGGTACCCACTCTTCCGAGTCTTCCTCTGAAGCCCCCACTGAGGAGCACCCATGGAAGAGATTGTGCAAGAGGAAGCACGTTGACTCACCTGAGGAGTCTCTATCAGAAGACACAGATTATGATGATGGTGAAGGATCCTCACAGTCACTCCCTGATGATATCTCCTTCGGCGACATCCTTGAAATGTTAAAGGAGAGGGGTGACTGGAAGGCCTCCAACCATTGATCTGAGTAGTCCGTGTTCCTGCATCTACCTCTTGGATGACCCTGCCTGCTGACGAGCTAGTCCTGCTCGTAGTGTAATGCGCATGAAAGAACCATGACTCTATTGAGGTGATCCTTCGAAGACCTGACAAAATTCGTTCCCCTCCTGAGGAGAACCCACATTGGTCCAGAGGTTTACCAGTCGATGCTATGGTGGTGGCAGTGGCCATGAAAAAGGATCTGGCTGAAGAGAGTCCTGCTGTCCATCTGCCCAACAGGGAGTCCCGGGCCATGGACAAATTGGGGAAGTGAGTCTTTGCATCAGTGACCTCTGCCATTCAGTCCTTGAACTTTTTGGCACATTTTACCAGGCTGAAAAGAGACTTGATCTCAGAACTCTCTGGAACACTCGCACGACAGGTGTCTGACAAGGTATGGGACAAAGTTGCCTCACAGCTTGCTACCCTGGAATCGGTCTCCAACTCATGCATGAGGTTGCTTTCACATGCAACAGAAGGAGCAGCTAGAGCTGTGGGTTCAGGCAGAGTTATGAGGCATCATGCCTGGATACGCATTATGACCTTGCAGATCCCTTCAAGTCTTCCTTTCTGAATGCTCCCATCGAAGCATCCTCCCCTTTTTGGATCCAAAGTGAAGGACATGCTAGCCAGGTGCGAACAGGATGGCAAGACCCTGTCTGTCATAGGCCTACGTTTTTCCAAACCTCAACGTTCCTTTTCCAGGAACCAGAGGAGTGGGAAGATGTGGCACAAAAAATTTCAGGGTCCTTTCCGTGCTACACGTAGTGATGATACCCCCAGTGGCAGAGGGGGTAACAATTCCGGAAGACGCCCCTATAGAGGCAGAGGGGGTCCATGTAACCAAGGCTTCAGAGACTCTTACCAGTGTTCCTGAAGAACTGCACCGTTACTTGCGTCTGGAAGTAGTTGAGGGTCGTTTCTCTCTGCACCAAGCTGCCTGGCACTCTATTACCACCAATCGTTGGGTGCAGAGCATAATTACTAGAGGTTACACCATTCCCCTTATTTCTTATCCGAAACTTCCAACAAAACTTCCCAACATTCCACCTAGTCAAAGGGAAGAGGCAGTTTCAGAAATAAAAAAGCTATGCCAAAAAAGAGTCATCCAACCAGTCCCACCAGACCAGTGTAGATCCAGATTTTACTCAAGATTCTTTTTGGTGCCAAAAAAGACAGGGGACTAGAGACCCATTCTGGATCTCAGCAGCTTGAACAAGTCTGTCGCCCAAACCAAATTCCGGATGGTCACAGTTCACTCCATTCTCCCTTTTCTGAGAGAAGGCGATTGGATGTGCTCGATAGATCTCTGGGATGTGTATTACCACATCAAAATGGGCAGTCCAGGACTCTGCTTCGCTTCTGGCTAGGAGCCAATCATTATCAGTTTTGCGCCCTGCCGTTTGGTCTCTCTGCAGCCCCAAGAGTGTTCACAAAGTGCATGGCAGTGGTTACAGCTCACTTGAGACTGCAAGGATTCCAGGTGTTTCCATATTTGGACGATTGGCTCCTCACCTCCCCTACCAAGCATCTTCTGGTAACAGCCCTACAATACACTCTTTCTCTCGTGGAAATTTTGGGGATAATTGTGCACTGGGAGAAGTCAAACCTTGTCCCTACCCAGCAGATAGAATTCATCGTAGCAGTCTTCAACACCCGTTCCTGTCTGGTGTCGCTCCCAGCTCACAGACTCCAGAGATTGAGACTTCAGCTCCGGGTTATACTCTGTCAAAATAAAGTCTCAGCGAGAGAGGTTCTTCAGGCCCTAGACTCCATTGCAGCTTCATTCCCGATAGTGCCTCTTGCCAAGTTGCACATACGAATTCTCCAGTGGCTTCTTCTTTCTCAGTGGTTCCCGAATCATCACCCTCAATATTTCCAGATCCAGATAACCAACTCCTGCAAGCAGGTCCTTCTTTAGTGGATGAGGCCAGACACAGAAATTTGGAACCACCCATTCCAGCCCCCTCATTCCAAGGCCATTGTGACCACGGATGCTTCCCTGATCGGGGGAGGGGGGGGGCATTTTCAGGGAAAGACAGTCCAAGACACATGATCTACTTTGGAGGCCAACCTGCATATCAGTGTTCTAGAACTGAGAGCAGTGCTATTAGCATTGCAGGCATTCCATCCAGTTCTTCCTTCTGGGACAGTTGCAATTCAGTCAGACAATACGTCAGTAGTCTGGTATATCAACAAGCAAGGAGGAACCAAATCCTACCCCTTGTGTTGAGAGGCCATGAGGGTTTGGCAGTGGGCGATAGCTTCCAACCGCTTTCTGATAGGAACGCATATCCCAGGGAGCTCCAACATGATTGCTGACAAGTTGAGTAGATGTCTCCTCCTGCCCCATGAGTGGTCCCTCAATCCCGATGTAGTGCTAGAAATTTTCAGCTGCTGGGGCCAGCCGTGCTGCGACCTTTTCACCTGTCCATCAAACAACAAGTGCAGCAGCTATTTTGCCCTATTCCCCCCAAAGTGGAGTCCCCAAGGGACGCTCTGATTCACGACTGGCCCTCAGGACTTCTTTATTCTTATCCCCCCATTCCTCTGATTCCACAGTTCTTAAAGAAAGCTCATCGGTTGAAATGCAAAGTGATCCTCATAGCACCCTTTTGGCCTCGACATGTTTGGTTCCCCTTCCTTCGGCCTCATCTGGTATACCCGCCGTGGATTCTAGACCCTCTTCCAGACCTGATTGCTCACCCCTAAGGGTTGTGCCACCCAAATCTGTCCAGTCTCAAGCTGACAGCTTGGTTTCTCCACTTCCATTAGTTACCAGGCAGGCTGATCTCACCCCACCTGTTCAGAATATTATCCTGGCCTCTTATAAACCATCCACCAGAAGAATGTATCAGGACAAATGGAAAAGGTTCTCCCTCTGGTCAAAGGATAAGAGGCTAGATCCATATTCGGCTCCAGTCACAGCAGTTTTGCAATACTTGTCTAAGTTGTTTGAAGAGGGGGCTGCAGCCTCTACCATACAAGTACATCTGGCAGCAGTTTCAAATTACCATAATGGGCTGGATGGTATGCCTCTCATTTCACTACATTTATGTAAAACCTTTCTCAAAAGGACTTTCCCACATCAAGCCTACAGTCAGACAACCTATAGAGCCATGGAACCTCACGTTTGTTCTACAGTCTTTGACTCAACCCCCTTTGAACCCACAGCGAAGTGTGACCTGAAATTCTTGTCTTGGAAATCCTTGTTCTTGGTAGCCATTACGTCAGCCAGATGGGTTTCGGAGCTACAGGCATTCTGCATCAGAAGACCCTATTTGGTCTTTCACAGGGACAGAGTATCACTCCGGATGAACCCATCTTTTCTCCCCAAGGTTGTTTCTGACGTCTCCATCAATCAGTCCATTGACTTACCAGTATTCTTCCTAAACTTTTCTAATAAACGAGAGTACTGCCTACATTCCTTGGATATACACAGACAACTGAGATTCTATTTAGACAGAACCAAAATTATGCGTAAGTCTGACCAACTTTTCATTTCTTTTTCTGGACCTAGAATGGGAAATTCTGTACCCAAGGTTACTTTATCAAAATGGCTATGGGACTACATACGTTTCTCTTACTCTTCCACAAAAGAAACTGTGCCACAGGTTAAAGCTCATTCCACTAGATCTATGGCGACATCTGTAGCTTTCCATTCCAGGGCTTCTATGGATGACATTTGCGCAGCAGCCACTTGGGCTAAACCCCACACTTTCATCAATCATTACAAATTGGATGTGGTCTCCAGAGGGAGAGCTGCCTTCGGCTCAATGGTACTCAGGAATGTTCTTCCATAAGGACCGCCTATAGGTCTCAAGGTAGCTTGGGATTCTGTCTCATCAGTGATGAATGGAAAGAAGATTAACAACATCAGATAAAGAAGTTATATCTTACCATAACATTCCATCTGTGTTGTTGATCTTCTTTCATTCATCACTTCCCACCCTCCTTCCTCCTCCAAAGGCTCCTGGGGGATACTTTGGGTATAAGTGGTGACTTAGGGCATTTCTGCAGAAAGGGCCTCAGCTTTTCTGGTTTATCACAGGCAAACTCGATCTGAGGTAACAGGGAAAAGGGCATTGTGGGTAGAAGCTTAGCTCAAGAGTTTTTGGCTGGTGCGAGCTTGGTAATAGGCCGACTTGGTTTCGAGGGCTCGGAATTGAACCCATCAGTGATGAATGAAAGAACATCAACAACACAGATTGAACGTTATGGTAGGACATAACTTATTTTTCTCATGGCATACAGACAGGAACAACCTCTCACAGCTAAGCTATTAAATAATTTCAAAATCACCATCTCAGATAAATGAATGAAGCAAGCTAACCATTTTAAAATAGTGTTCCAGATAATCAAAAGGTAAAAAAAGAAAACAGAACAGTTCTAGTGCATAGAGATCAAATGAGAGTAGTTAAAAGCAGTAAAAAAAAATCACGTCACAAAAGTGACATGCATGTATTTTCTTTTCAGAAAATAAAAATAAAGCTGCCTAAAGTGCACCTGTTTAAAATACAGAAGAGTAAAAGGCAGACAACAGCAAATATAAATAATTATGTAAAGATGTGTACATTTAAACATATGTTAGTCAAACCAATATCTATTTTGTTTTTTACAGTTTTTTTTGTAATTGTATGATAATGCCAGGGATAGCAGAGACCCTGGCAAAAAATGTATGCAAAACTAATATTACTAATATAAGGTAGTACTACTGGGTAAATAATGCTACAAATAAAACTCAAGGTAATTTTTCTTGTCCAGGGGGAACAAAAATGTCACATTAAAAATCTTTCCTTTGACCAGAGTGTCTCAGTCTAAAAGACAGTCAGAGGAGAGGTATATGTCTAACTCTCACATAATACACCAAATGCATCTTCCTAAATGCTGCATACTGCAAGAAAAAAAAGTATTATTTCAATTTTACGCTGACTGCATAAACAGTACTGCAGAAGGGTCTAAAATAGAGCTATGGGAGGGAAATAATATCTTGGCTGTAGCAAACAAATGAACATAGTATAATACTAGTTTAGGGGAAGTGAGAACAGGCTTAAGTGCATTAGAAATATACTGGTAAAGAGATTAACCTGACAGGCCAATACATTTTACAAATTGTACATTTACAGGCCTAATGGTTACCTACTATATACGGACATCACAAAAGAGATATAATTTTTCAAAACGATTTTGCTTGATGTTAATAAAATGTACTTTGCAGTCTTTGTATGTACAAATGCAAAATAATTCAATGTAAATAAAATTAATGTCTAATAAATATGTGTGAAAAAACATATTTTAAAAAAGGGTCCTGAGTACAAACTGGATTGAAATGCATGGGCAGCAAATACTCTGTGTAGATACATACTATTCAGAACACATTATAACATAACAAGTTCAAAAGTAACTTATCAAGTTGTAGTTTATCACTGGTTTTTGGACCACCATTTTATATGTCCGTACCAGTATTGGTTATCCCAGTTAGAGAAAATGTATATTAAAAGATTGTATTCATACAGCTAATGAACTAATATGTAACAGCATTCTCCAGTGTATAAACCATGTTTTTTTAAATGTTTGTGTCTTTTAAATAAAATCCTCAAGTGTTGCCTTTTGTAAATATAAGTCTGTCTCTAAACTCTTTGAGGTGATTAATAAAAGTAAACAGTTAATTCAACAGCTGCTAAAAGTTAATAAAACAATTCTAAGTCATGAATTAAGTTTTGTGATTGTAAAAAAAAAAAAAAACTAAAGCAGACACTGCTCATAAGTGGTGGGATCATTTCACATAATGGTCTGTAAAAAAAGTTGTTAGACTAAATTACATCTTTAATTCTGGTAGTAATACTTGTTATCATTGTATTAACTCTGTAAAATTGCATTTTGACTTGGTGTATCAAAAGAAAACTAAAGGTTTTGTTTCCTAATCTGTTTTCTGTAAATCATAATAAGTTATAATCTGACCAAAAAATATATACATATATCAATGTAAACTGTTTTGTGCATTTTAAAATAAAAAGAGGGAACTGTCAGAGTGTGTTGATCAGTGAATGTTGTTGTTGTCTTTTGGCTTTTCCTGGTTAGGGGTCGCCACAGCGGAACTCCGGTCTGCTAATGATTGGTAGTTGATTTTTACATGCCGAGTTACAAGCCCTGAAGCACAACCTTCAATGAAGGTACGCCCATTCACACATGTCTCCACGCAGAAGACGCTCTAGCTGAGAATCGAACCGGACAGCGTCTTACTGTGAGGCGACAATGCTACCGCAGCACCACCACCGCGGGTTGTGTTGATTAGTAAATAAAAGATTAAAATCAATTCTGCTGTAAATACACTGAGCTTAGCAATATAAAACTGGCATCTATACTGTGTTTTAAAAAACAAGAAACATTTGTTAATTGACATGATGTCAGCAAGAAAGCTTGATGTGCTTTCCGCCAGATGTTTCCTTAGAATCAGATATCGGACGCTTTCTCAGAAAAACAACAGCAAAGTCTAAAAACAGACATTACATGCTATCCCAAAGAAGTTCCTTACAAAATCAGAAAAAACAGGATCTAAAGTATGTGAGAAGAGTACTATATAATGACTGTAGAAATCAGGTTGTGTTAAGGTATTTGTAGGAACACACTTGTTCTGAGGTAAACGGAAAATGAAAAGTTATCATCTATACTTGTTGTGAAGTAAACACTGCACATTAAAACTAAAACTGTAACAATATAGTACATGTCGTCTGTTATAGAAATAACTTATTTATTAGTAATTGCACTAGAGTTAATATAGTATCGTGCTGCAAAGTATATTTTCTCATCAGCGTGCAGCCTGCAAGGCGTTGTGTTTTACACAGACTGTAAATAAGCACTATGCAAAACCCTGTGTTATAACCAGACTTTGAGTTTAGCAGCAGCATCGTAATTAATTTTTCAGGTACAAGGTCAGGGTAATCCTCATTGCCCATTTTTGCCCTGACTTTGTCTAGTAAATCCACCCTGGACGTTGGCCTCCCATCCAGATCTCCTGAGTCACCCATCCGGGCAACCTCTCCCTATCCCACAAGCCTTGAAGCTAACCACATTTCCTCCCATTTTAAATGTGGCCAGAGATGCCAGGCTTTCTGCTCCAGTGGTTCATATTTTGTCAGATTCACATGAAATAATTACCAGGAAAGTTTATTAAAGCATGTGGAAAAGGTTTTCCATTTGGGCAACTTCCAAAGGAATAGATCCCTTTTCGGCACCTCTTTCTTCTATCCCAGAATTCTTGTCAGAGCCCTTTCAAGAAGGTTCTAATTTCTCAATGATCATGATTCGATTAACAGCTCTTTCCAATTTCCATACTGGACATAATCAAATTCTCATAGCTTCACTGAAGACTTCAAAAGCCTTTCTGAAAGGAACATTTTTATTGAAGCCTCCTATAAGGGATCCAGTTCCTCCATGGGACATAACTATCATGCTACAAGCCTTGACACAGGATCCCTGTGAGGCAGTAGCTACAGCAGATTTAAAATTCCTTTCTTGGAAAAACATTTTTTTGGTGGTATTTACTTCTGCTATGCAGATCACTGAATTGCAAGCACTTTCTTGTAAACCCCCTTACTTGCTTTTCCATAAGGATAGTGTGTCTTTGAGAACAAATCCCACTTTCATCCCAAAGTTAGCATCTGAAGCGAACCTTAATCAAGCTAGCAATCTTCTGGTATTCTTCTCAAAATTTTCTAACAAATGTGAGTATATTTTTCATTTACTAGATGTTCACAGGCAACTCACCTTTTATCTCCACAAGACGTAAGAATTTAGAAGGTCTAATCAGCTTTTCGTTGCTTTTTTCTAAAGCCAAGCAAGGGCCCAGGTGTATCTAAGATCCCTATATCAAGGTGGGTTTCTGACTGTAGAGTTGTGTTCCTCTTTAATCAAGAAACCAGAAGCTCATTTGACAAGGTGTGTAGCTACTTCTGCTGCCAGAGTTCCTTTTGATGAAATTTGTGCTGCATCAACTTGGTCCACTCTCGACATGCTTGTATCTCTTTACAAGCTGGATATACAGTCAAGATCCCATACATCTTCTGGCTCCACCAGTCTCAGGAATATCCTTCTTTCATGCCTCCCAGGTGTTTCGGTAGCCATGGAAATTATCCCAAAGGTTGAATCAGATGAAAATAGACACCACTGGTTATGAACATTATGTATTTGCCCTAATGACAGATCCATGTTGTCTTGTTTTTGTCTGGTTCAACATCCCTCTCTCCTTCCTCCTTCCAAATGTGTTACCTAGGGCTCTTTGTTTTATGAATGAACTTCAGCAGGGACCTTGCACTGTACAGCCTCAGCTGGCTGCGCTTTTTTCATGTTCATTTCTTTGTGTAGATTATCACTTACACACTTTCTTCAGGATAATGAGAAAATTTAAATTGATGAGCAGGCAAACTGGATCTGAGGTATTTTGAGGGAAGAGAAGGAATTATGGGTAGGAAAGAGCCCTAGATCCGCAGCTTCTTAAAAGTGCCAAGGTCATTTCTGATCGGATCCAATTACCCAGTGGTTGAACCATACAAAAATAAGACAACACAGATCTTTCATTATGGTAAGTACATAACTTTCGTGTAGTCATTGTGACCAAAAGAAATGTTTACGATGGCAAAACAAAAACTATGTTATTACATTAGCTGGAAGTTTTAATCCTGAGTGTTTGTATTTTTGACTAGCTCAGCTGCTTCCATATGTTAACCTAGTGCTCTACATAACATGCATTTCTTTTAAGTCATTATTTTGCATATCCCTGAATTTCAGATTGCTGCCTACCAATTTGGACACTTTATTGTTGATTAAAAAAATTAACCCCCATGATTTAGAAACAAATAGTATAGTGTGAAACACAAAATTGCATGATAGATGGAAGCAAGCAGGATGGGGCTTATTCATAGACACACTGAGCATGCTCTATGTTAGGCTATGAAATAACAAGGCTGGCATAACATGCAAATAAGCATTTAATGAGATGGAAATGAGTAATGTCATTATAATACAAGTGATAGTGAACACAAATAAGAGTAAATAATATGGTGAAGAGATTCAGACATATATAAAAATTTCTTGAGAAGTAGTGACCACTGACATAGCTGCATCCTATAAAATCCTGGTGAACATACAGAGACAGATACCTCAAAATCATGTTAGGGACAGTAGCAGGTTTAGCAGAAATGTATATGCATGATGTTCCCCCCTCAGACAGTAACTACAAAGGTGTGTGTTGTGACCCACTGTGTTGTAGAAGGATCCAAAAGCACTTAACAGTTTGTCCCCCCCAAAACCCAGAAATAGTTGACCACTACCATGTGGACAAAAACACCATGCAGGTTCATCATTAGATCACTGTTGCATTAGCATATAGCTATACGGGGTGTATCATGCCAGGGACTGGATGCCTGGACAGTATACAAAAGCTTTTGGGCACCTTCCAGTCATACTGTACTTCTGAGGAAGCATGAGGGCATGCAGGTATAAAAGCAGATTTATGGGTGATAAAATTCAGAAATTTCTTGTCATTGAAGTTTCCAGTCAGATGCTGTCTTTAGTGCATCTTCATAGTTTCTGCTGTTGGCCCGTTCAGCTTTTGGGCAGAGAAGTACTCCTAGGGAACTTTCCTTTATTTTTGAATAAAAATTTGTGAGAAAGTTCTTTCTATAGCTAAGAGAAAAAGGAAATGTTTGTATGTTTGAAACATATCTATAGAGATTCCCACACAGCATGTTTGTTTTGTGTAGGAGACACATGATATCTGCTCTTGCCAGATTTTTTGTCATTTACACCAAATATGATAAGAAGTCAGCTTAACAGCCTTGACATTTTCCTTGTATATCAGTGACTTAAGGCCCTTACTCATTCGTCTGTGGATGCCGGCTTGACTTCCTCGGATGTCCCCCTTCCAATTCTGAAGTAAAGGAAATCTGTGAAAGAAGCTTTTAAAGCTGCTCCACCTTCAGCCCCCCCTCCCTTTACTGGACTTCAAAGGATGACTGTGCTGTGTTCCTGTTAGAGTTCTCAGAATGTCCATCAGATCCGACCCCTCTTCTGCTGCACTGAAGGATGTCACTAAGGGTTGGGAGCCTAACGCATCCTTGAAGACTGGATGTACATCTATAGCCAAGAAGGGAGAACCCTGCCTTGTACTGTCAGAAGGGCTTTATAAAATTCCTAGGGAAGAGGTAGCGGGCTTGGTAATGGAAATATGGACATCCAATACTTCAAGGCTAAAAAGAAGATACAAAAAAAAAACCAAATAAACAAACATATTTCTGCACCTTCTACCCCTTCTGCCAAAAAGCAAAAAAAAAAAAGTGGTTCAGTTTTGCTACGGGTTTATTTAAAGCCTTCTGATCATTACAGTCTTCTTCCACTGCTTCTTCACATTAAAAAAACAAGTTCTTTCTCTCTGTCTCTCTTGCTCTCAGATGGTGACTCCTTGTAAAATGCAGAAGAGCAGAGCCTGCCAGGTATTCTCTCCAGCTTCTTTGAATTCAGAGACTGTGGAGAATCTTTTCTCAGATACTCTGTAGAAGAGATACCTTTTCTAACACAATTATCAGAGTGAAGGGCCTCTTCCAGTGGGAAGAAAAATAAATATCAGAAATGCAAAATAGGCACTATGAATTGAACTCCCTCAGGTGGCCTGTCCAAAACTTCTTACCATTCCTCCTGTTATTAGTGCCCTGAAGGACACATTCAATTTTGTATGTGCTTCGCCAGATAATTACCTGCACCCAAAACACCTGGTAGGCTAATGAAGTACCTCAAACTTACAAATTTCTCTTTTGTAACCCCTTGTACATCCTGCTGACAAGGATGGAAAACCTTTTGACGGGTATGGAAAAGAAGTTTATATATCCTCTACCTGATCCTCTAGGAAAATAAATTGTCAGATTCACATGGCCAAATTTGTGGTTGCAACTTTTGCAGATACAATTAAGGCTATTACTGATTTACCATCTTCTGAAGGAAATTCTTTCCTGTTTAACCTGATTTCTTCAGTATCCCAAGTAACTAAGCAAATGCTTAAATATTCATATGATGCAGCTGATGCAGTTTCCAAAGCAGCTAACACAGATTCTGTTATGCACTGGCCGAGATTAAAAAAATCTACCTGAAGATGTAAAGGCAGAGATCCTCAATGACCCCTTAAGTAAAGAAGCTTTATCTGGATCCTCCTCAGCTGAGGTATTAACTCATTCATTCCAGTGGAGCTCAGGAAGTTTGCATTGCAACTTCCAATGGGCAGAGCCTAAGCCTTTTGACAGAATGAAATGATATCCTCATATTTCAAAACAAATGTTCATATCTCTGGAACCTTGGGGGTTGTGAAAAAAGTATAAATGGCAAACTCTTCAGCGCAAACGATTTTATAGGGGTAGTATTCTTTAGGTTCTAGGTCTTAAACTGAATTTTCTAAGTCACAGTAAACACAATAAATATTGTGTTTGTAATATTTTGTAAACAACTTACTATATCTCAGCAACCCCTCACATTACACAGGTACTGTCAGCAACATATTATTCATCTAGCTGAAAGCTTTCATAAGAGGCTAAGGAGTTCTGTCTGTGTTGCTTGGTTGTTGAGATATTTAGAAAAATGTGAAAGTTATATCTATATAATTTTAATATCATAACAACAACAGCAGTTAATATCTCTTTACCTGCACTAGACAGATTAATGCAGTTGAGTTTGCCATTGTGTAACCTTTAAGTGGAAATATTTAAAAATGTTATACATAGCATGGTTTTGGAATTATTGATGCAAATATGAACAAGCAATATTTGACATCTAGAGGTGTCAGTAGGAGTTAACTGCAGATGCACCTGGAGGCATCACTCGGATGTAATGAGTTAAAACGTCTATATTTAAGAAGGAAACCTTTTCAAGAGGTTAAGAAAATTTGTCAGTCTCCCATACCAAAATACAGTAGGAATTGTCCCTGCAGTCCAGAGCCCTTTCTTAGGAGAAAAAAGCAGTCCCAGCAAAAACTGGCAATCAACAATATAAGAAAACATGAAAAGGGAATACAAAGCAAAAAAGAATGAGCAGTACTCAGACTCCATCCTATACAAGCAAAAATGCATGACTATCTCCTCAGCCAAAACCCATCCCCTCCTCCCTCTGGCCATCGTATCAGTCTAGCAAGCAATCTTTTTCTTGCTTTCTGCCTTTAGATTTAAATCATATCATATTCCTGGGTAATATAAATAGTTCAGAACAGGTATAGGTCACATTGGAACTCTTTCCCATTAAACCTAAGAAATGTTCATCATTGCCTCACTCCTGTAGTAGCCTTACATATAGGAGGTTATATGCTACTAAAGATTTAACAGTTGGACAGATTCCAAAGCTTACGGGTGCCTTCCACTTATTCAGACTGTTAATCAGCTAAAGTAGAGCTAAAGATAAAGAGCGATTTGGGCACCATACTCTTCAGATCATTCCTGCTGCCAAAGAGTGCTGCTCCTGTGGATTTTTGAAGATCAGCGAATGGCTAATGCTTCTCCATTGCTGGGCAGATAAGTTTGCTTCAGGAGTAAAAAGCCTTCCACATCTTGGTTTTTGAAAGAAAAGTTAACATTTTCTGCAAATGTATTTACTTTAAGCTAGGAAAAAGTGTTTCTAATGACTGACAAGACTTACATTTTATGAGCATTACCTTAAACTTTTGGGAAGAAGTTAAAACTTATTTAAAACTGCTTTTTCCTGTCCAAATGTTATATTACTTGTGGGAGATAGGATAAATGATTAAAACACTTTTCACAGTGTTTTTGGTGAAAAATACCTTTTTAATACTTACCTATTTTTCTAACTACTGCCAGGCTTTCCTATGATTAAGGCATCTATTTTGACTTCATAATTGTACAGCCTACCAGTTCCTAGGTTATTCTTTCTTCCACCCACAAAAAAGTAGAATATTTCCAGCCAACCTTTGCCCCTTCACCAGAAAACTAAACTGCTTTAGACATGGATGGGTGACTCTGCTGTGGCTATTACTGGTTCCTCGGACCGTTCTTCTTTTTCCTTGGTTCACTGTAGTATAATATTTACAGCCACCATGGACCTTGGGTTAGATATGTCCTCTGGGCTATTCCCACCTCTGTGCCTAGCCATACTGGGATGCCTGTTCCTGAGAAGGATTTGCCTGTCAAAAATATATTTGTTTCTTTAGCAAATCCTATCAAAAAGAAGCAAAAAGTCAAACAATTATCTTTGCCCGTCTCTTTTACTTGAGGTAGAATTGATTTATTGTATTTAGCTCAGAGCTTAGATCAGACTCTTAACCATAGCAGTTATGGTGTTTCTGGTAAGAGAAAATGGGTTCTTCACTGTCTGAGGATCTTCAAGACATTGTACAGCCAAATGCTTGTGAAGGGACTTCTGTTTTCTTGTCACAAGTTTCTGATTGTGATTCATAGGAGACTGTTTCTTCTGACAGTCTCTTGGAAGGATTTTCTTTTTCTGAAACCATATCCAGAATGAATCATTTTTTTCAGTGGGAACATACTGATCTTTGACTGTCTTTAAAGAAGTATTATGATTTATTGCAAATGCAATTCCCTGAACCTACTCCAGTTCCTTCTGTTCTTTCAGCAATGGAGGGTGTATTTATTACAGCCTGTAGCATGCCCTTAAGAGAACAGACACATTGTATAAACTTTCTCGGCCTTATAAGTTTCTTTTATTTTCTAACCACAGATGACACAGCAGTGATTTCCCTGGTAAACATTGCTGCTAAAAATCCAGTTAATGCCATTCCCTCCTCTTCTGACAAGGATGGATATATCTTTGAAAGATTTGGGGAAAAAGTCTATTCTTTTGCAACATAGAATTCTTAGTTGTCAAGCTTACATGTTAAAGTTTATGCCTGCCTCTTTTGAGAATATGAGAAACATTATAGTATGTTTGCCTTCATCTGAGAAAAATCATTTTTGAGTAATCTTATGGCTTCTGTGTCTTAATTGATTACATATTCTTTAAAATGTGCTTACATTTCAGCTGATGCCACTTCCAGAGCTGCTTCTGCTAAAACTGTTATGAGGAGGTTTGCTTGTTTGTGTACTCCAAATCTTCCTGAGTATGTTAAAGCTGAAATTTTGAATTCATCCTTACACAAAGAGGTAGTCTTTGGATCATATGCTGCAGAGGTCCATAAAACTGTGATGAGAGAGGAAACTGATACAGAGAGTTTCATAAATTTTGCAGCCTTCCTTATTCAAATTTGTCAAGAGTTTTAATGCTGCCTCTGCAACATTATAGAAAAAAAAATAAAGAGACACAGCATGCTGGTAAACACACTTTTAAAAAGCAGTGGCAGGGAGGCTCCAAGAAGAAAGGATGAGACCCCCCAACAATAAAGCACAGTCTAAAAAGTCTGAATGACTACATTTAGCATCCCCACACACAGACACTTTCACACCCTGGCAAGCCTTTAAATTTTCCCAAAAATCTGAACCTCTGTTTCTCTCCGTGATAACAGATAGTCTCAGACAAATGAGTTCTAAAAGTGATTTGACAGGGATACAAATGCCATGTCAGACTTCTGTTTTCCCCTCCTGTCTTTCATGTTCTACTAACTCAAGGGGTGATAACATCTAACCCTCCTTCTCGGATAGCAGAAGGCTTCAAGCATGTTTCTGGTGCCAAAGAAATAAGCTTCATGTAGAGCAAGAAATCTGGACAAAGTCATGAATAAAAGTGGGACAAAGATGCAAAAATAGGGACAAAGACGCAAAAATAGGGACAATTTTTAAATATTGCTATTACAAGCTTAGAAAGTTGATAGAATACCAGGTTTTACATTAGCATGACTTTTCTGAATGTTACAATGTCTGAAACTCAAATGTCTGTTATTTTTTAATTTCAATCTTTAATGATTTGCCACTAATTTGCCAGAAAACTACAATTTTATGAAAACTAGACCAAAAGTATTAGGCAGAAATCTGGACATTCTGCAAAAAGCTATACAGCTGAGAGCTATACCTGTTTTTTTCTTTATTAAACTAGTCTTTGTCATTTCCAAAGTTGTAAACATTATCCCTTCACAGCCTGTTCCCTCTCATCCCCATTTTAATTTTTTTGGTGACCCAAGATTTAAAAGGTATTTATTGTTACATTCTAAAGCACCACATTTCAAATGTTTCCTAAGGTTTTCTGTGTCTGGATCACACTTTCAGTTCTCTGCCTTGCCCTGTAGGTTATCCACTATTTACAAGGTGTCTAGCTCCAGTGATAGCCTACTGCACACCACAAGGTATTCACAGTTTTCTTTATTTAGAAAATTGCTCATCTTTGCATAGTTTTTCTGTTTCAAAGTGTCAAGAATCTCTCACTTGGTAGAAAGGTCTCCTGCATAGACTGGGGTTTCTGGAGAGCATACAAAAGTCTTGTTTGACTCATTCTCACAGAATTATTTTCCTGGGGTGTCTCCTAGATACCTCAGTTCAAAGAGCTTTTCTTCCACTAGGAAAAACTATATCTATGCCTAGCTCTATTCCTGCATTTTTCCATCCAAGCAAAAGGCCGAGCAAAGAATTTCTCGAGATACTAAAACTCATGGCATCCATGATGCTCATGATTCCTCTAGCAAGACTTTACATGAAAAATTCAATGGTACCTAAATTTATTTATTTATTGATTTGATTACTGGGAAAGTCCGACTCAGTAGCAACCATTTTCAGCTGAGGCCCGGGGAGAAAAGCTTATTACAAAGCATTTTAAAGAACAATAATTATGCACAGCCTGTTCCCTCTCATCCCCATTTTAATTTTTTTGGTGACCCAAGATTTAAAAGGTATTTATTGTTACATTCTAAAGCACCACATTTCAAATGTTTCCTAAGGTTTTCTGTGTCTGGATCACACTTTCAGTTCTCTGCCTTGCCCTGTAGGTTATCCACTATTTACAAGGTGTCTAGCTCCAGTGATAGCCTACTGCACACCACAAGGTATTCACAGTTTTCTTTATTTAGAAAATTGCTCATCTTTGCATAGTTTTTCTGTTTCAAAGTGTCAAGAATCTCTCACTTGGTAGAAAGGTCTCCTGCATAGACTGGGGTTTCTGGAGAGCATACAAAAGTCTTGTTTGACTCATTCTCACAGAATTATTTTCCTGGGGTGTCTCCTAGATACCTCAGTTCAAAGAGCTTTTCTTCCACTAGGAAAAACTATATCTATGCCTAGCTCTATTCCTGCATTTTTCCATCCAAGCAAAAGGCCGAGCAAAGAATTTCTCGAGATACTAAAACTCATGGCATCCATGATGCTCATGATTCCTCTAGCAAGACTTTACATGAAAAATTCAATGGTACCTAAATTTATTTATTTATTGATTTGATTACTGGGAAAGTCCGACTCAGTAGCAACCATTTTCAGCTGAGGCCCGGGGAGAAAAGCTTATTACAAAGCATTTTAAAGAACAATAATTATGCAATCTTCAAAAATAAAAATATCTGCGGTTTAAATAATTATAACAAATTAGACATAATATAAAAACATTGGTTAAGAGTCAATACAAGGTATATGACAATCATTTAATATTTAGAGAAATGTTAGACACTTTGTAGAGCAATTAAATGTAAGCTAATCTAATACAAACAGGAATTGCAATATGAAGTGAGGGAAAAAGAGGATTATGGTATATTTAGAGTGAAAGTGAGGGAAGAGAATTAGATAGCAGTAATAAAGTAAGTGAAAAATGGAGATTAAGGAGGTGTAAGGAATGAAAAGGTAGTTGTTCACGTTTATCCTGGTTTTGAGTAAGAACAGAGCTAGATTTTAGCTAGGAAGTCTTTCAGGGTGGTTTTGAAATTTGTTTAAATCAGTATGGTCCTAATATTAATATCCCCTGACATTCTAGATTCCTCTCTTGGGGTTTGTTAGAAGGGTTTTTCTTTGGTGAAGAGACCAGTTTTATCTGAATTCATGTCTTCCAGTTTCCCTACTAGCTCCAGCATGGTCTGTAGCAACAGATGCATCAGACTTTACTTGAGGAGCAATGTCTATGAGAATAAAACTGCAGGGTCTTTTGGAACCGTCATTGGACCATTACAAGGGAATACAGACAAAACCAGAGTAATGTAGTACATAAACAAATGGGGGAACAAGATATTACCCTTTGTGTAGACTAGTCATGGCAGCCTTGAATAAAATTTTACAGCTCCACAGACATCCTACATCCCATCAAGGCAAACTTTCTGTCAGATAAGCTGAGCAAGAGCAAGACAGACCCTCATGAATACAAACTGAATCAGAGGGTCTTCCAGCAATTGATCTATCTGTGGGGAACACCTCAGATATATAGTTTTGCCCCAGTCACAACAATCGTTTGGCAAAATTCTGTTCAAGGACTCCATGCAATAAAGCCCAGAAAACAGATGCTTTTTCTTTTCCTTGGACATGAATGTTCTTGTATGCTTTTCCACCCTTTTCCATTAATATCCTGGGTCATTCTGAAGATCCAGATTGTTGTGGTGACTTCTTTATGGCCCATGCAACAGAGGCTTTCCCTTCTTTTGGAAATGGTCAAGGGCAATTTCCACAAACTTTCTAACAGACTGGGTCTACTCACACAAGACTAGAGGGTGTCTGATACATCCCAGCTCAAAACAACTTAAAGAAGCTGCCTGCATAATAAGAGTTTAGTACCATTTGGGCACCTATATTCTGAGGACTTCTGGCAGGTGTTAGAGGAGAGAAGAAAACCTGCTACTAGGCAATCATATATTAACAAGTAGAGAAGGTTTTCTAGTTGGTGCCAAGAAAAGAACAAGGACCATTTTAAAACTAATGTTTCTATGGTTCTTCAATATTTATGTGAGTCATTATCCTCTAGACTTTCTTACTCCTCCATCAAAGCACACTTGTAAGCTATTTCAACATGCCTCCCCATGGATGGCCTTCTTTCAGTGCATTTCCATGTTTTTGAAAGGGATGTTGACTAATCCATGCCAGGTGCTGCAACTTCGACCAGGAAGGTCCCAGGTTCTGCCTTGACCTCTGCTATTGAAACATTCAAGAAGGTGCTCTATTGATCTAGGGAGCAGACTTCCCTTTCCTGCTCAGATCCATCCCTCCCCCATAGGGGCTTCTTGGCTTGTGCACATCCTGTCTTTTCAGGACAGCCAGCCCCTCAGAGTCCTGAGACTGTCCACACTGAGGACTCATCATTGGTTTCTGAGTCCTCCCTGGACCATCCCACTGAGGAGGTTTGTTGGAAGCATTCGTGCAAAAGAAGGCAAATTGACTCCCCTCGGGAGTCTTTACCTGAGGATATTGACTTTGATAAGGGTAAGGAGTCCGTCAGATCTCCCTTGAGAATGTCTCATTCGATGAAATCCTGGAACTAACTAGATGGAATGGGAATTGGTCCTTTGAAGACCCCTTCCATGAGGCATCAGTATTTCTCAAGGCTTTTGGGGTTGGACTGTCTACCTCTTAGGTTGTCCTTCATGCGAATGAGATGGTGGATTTGTTCTGTAAGTGAGCATGGAAGGAACCGGATGTGGCAGAACCTATCCCACACAAGCCAGACAAGTTTTTGGTATCCCCTAAGGATCACCCCTTTTGGACCAAGGGTCCCGCAGTATATTCCAAGGTGGCTGTGGCTGCCACCAAGAAGCAGCTAGCTGAGGAAAACTCTACTATCCATCCCACTAACAGGGAGTCTAGGGAGTTGGACAGATTTGGGAAGTGGGTTTATACTTCAGCAACCTTCGCGTTCGGGATGTTGAATTATTTGGCACATATTACACACTTCCAGTTGGATTTGACCAAGGAGCTTCCCAAATCCCCCTCAGGATCCTTATTTGTGGAAGCGAAGAAGTTAGTCAACACAGAGTTGGCCACCCTTCAGTCCTTATCGAATGTGTCTATGCACCAAGTGTCTATGCACCAAATTTCAAAAGTGACAGAGGGCACTTTAAGAGCTGCAGGCACCATTATAACGATTACCAGGCATGCCTGGATGCACCTGTGTGACTTTGCAGAGCACTTTAAAACATACTTTATCAGTGCCCTCTATGATGGATCCTCCTTCTTCAGACAAAAGGTAAAATAAACATTACCCAGAAGTGAGCAAGATGGAAAGACCTTGTCTGCTCTAGAGATTCAGTTGTCCTCCCCCAGAAGACCTTCCCTAGAAACCAGAAAAGAGGGAAGAAATTGTGGGTCCGTAAATCCCTAGGATATGCAGTTCACATTTTGTGTGACAGACCCCACCCCCGAGGCAGAGAGAGGAACAGTAATGGAAGACATCACCCCTACAGCAGAGGTGGTCCACATAATTAAGGCTTTCTGGGTCCCTTCTGTGATAGGCCTTTTCAGCTATCTTGAAGAGTTAGCAAGTTACCGCACTCTGGAGGCAGTCGGGGGCGGGTGCTTATCCCTGCACTTCATTGCATGGGTGTCCATCATTCAATATCTTTGAGTTAAGAGGATTATAAGCAGGGGTTAACACCATTCCCTTTCTTTCTCACCCCCACCACTCAAGAAAATTACCCAGTGTTTCACCCTCTCAAAAAAGGCAGCAGCACTAGAAATAAAAAAAAAAAAAAACTGGTAAACAGATGACTCATCCAGGATATCCCACCAGATCAGCAAGGATCCGGAGTTTACTCAGGGTTCTTTTTGGTGCCAAAGAAGAGTGGGGACCTCAGGCCAAGTTTGGACCTCACTTATGTGAACCAGTATATGAAACAGATGACATTCCAGATGGCCACTGTACAGTCCATCCAACCATTGTTGAGGAGGCATGACTGGATGTGCTTGATAAATATTCAAGATGCATACTACCATATAAAGATGGACAGATGCTCCAGAAGGCTTCTCCACTTCTGACTAGGAGCCACTCTCTTACAGTTCAGAGGCCTGTTCTTTGGTCTCACAGCAGCACCCCCAGATGTTCAGCAAGTGTATGGCAGTGGTTGCAGCTCATCTCAGGATGTTGGAGTTCTGAGTGTTCCCATACCTGGGCATCTGTCTCATAACTACCCTCACCAGGTATCTTCTTCATATCAATGATGCTTTCCTCCAACTTTGCTCACAACTAGGGATAACTGTGAACTTGTTCAAGTCCAAACTTCAACCTGTTTTAGCCGTAGAGTTCATTGGAGTACACCTGTATACCATGTTACAGACAGCCAGAGTAATGGACTCCAGGATTCTCGCACTTCATCAACAGGCAGTGGCAATAGCGTCTGATCACAGGCACCCAGAAAGGTTGATTTTACATCTTCTCAGCTCAAAGGCAGTTGCCATTACCCTAGTTCCCCCAGCCAAATTTCATATGAGGGTGCACCGATGAGGATCTGTATCAAAGTATTGAAAGGCCAAATCTGATATTGTCTGTTTCATTCCTCCTCAAGATCTGACTTGGCCACATTTCTTCAGACTAGGATCCAAGTCTTAAGCTCCTCGAACTACCCACAACACCCTGCACTCCAACCAACCTCCTCAGATCGCTTTTGGCACCAGCTGAGTCAAACGTGGTCATGAATAGTCTCGATCAGTTAGTGGAGTTTTTTTTTGTTTTTTCCTCTTACAGATAAGTTTATTATCTATTATATTCTTAGTTTTACCTCCTCTCCTCCCTTTTCTGAGTGTGTGTGGTGTTATCTTCCTCTTTCCTGTTTGGCAGTTGTTTACATTTTTTCCCCGCGCCATTGGGTATTAGACTCCCTTTCTCATTTCTCTTCCTTTCTTCTTGTGCCCTTTCTTTCAGTACAAAAAAAAATCTTTCCTAACTAAACAAGCTGTGTGCTGTTTGTCGGGTTGTTCTCCTATTCCTTTTTTGTGTGTATGTGTGTGTGTGTGGTGTAGTATATTCTCATGGCTGACAAACCCTCTGGGTTCAAACGGTGCTCAGAATGGAGCCACAAATTCATGCATTCTGATGCACATTCTTTATGTCTTTACTGCATGGGTGCGGAACGTCTGCAGTCATCCTACTCTGTTTGTGAAAGCTTCAACCCAAGAGCCATAGCCGACCACAGAAGCAAACTAATTCTGAAGGGCCTTTTGCCCGGTTCCTCTCCAGGGGCACAAAATCCCCCAAGAGCCATTTGAGATCCTCTGACTCCAAGAAGTGCCCTCATAAATCTTTGAGGGCATCTTCGGAGCTGCCTGGAAAGGTAGGGAGGCCCTCGTATCTGACCACTACAGATCCCAGATCTACTTCGGCTCCGGCAAATCCAAAACTCTCCTCGGATCCATCAAGGTCTTTCTTGAATTTGAGTTCCTCTGAAGCCGCACTCCCACCACCTCGAATCCTAAACCTATGGATACTGCAGTGAGGGGCCCTACACTGGTGCTGGGGTTTGAGTCAGCTCATCTCCTTGGGCTAAAATGGACTCCCTCTTCTAGGAGTCTTTCAGGGGCCAACGTGGACAGAATGATTAGGGTAATTCTCAAGACTCAGATCCAGCTGGGGGTCTTCTCTACACCAACCCCTAAAGGGTCTGCGAGTCTTTCTGTCCAAGTCCAGTGTCCTTCTCTGATCTGTCCCTCGGATTTGAAGTCTTAGGGTCATACCACGAACATAAACCAGCAAACTGGAATAGTGTGAAAAAACAGTAAATCCAAACAAAAACCACACTGAAAGGGGCAATGGATGGAATAAACTGCCTTTATTGTACAACATACACCAGTATTGAGCGCTTTCATCCCAAAGAACTGGAACTTCATCAGAATACAAACAAGTCTAAAAGGATCAGTTTATATAACACTCCCATTTCCATAATTGGTATAGCAATTAATAAATCAGCCTATCAACAGTTAAAAACAAATTTAAATGAACATCACTGCAACAGCTTATTGCAGCATGTTATATAAAAAGTACTTTAATTGTGTTCCACATCTAAAAACAAATCCAAAATCAAAATGTTCATAATGAATGCATAAAAAATATATTAAAAAAAATACATTAAATTTAAATTTTTTCAGCCCCCCCCCCCAAAAAAAAAAATACATTAAATTTTAATTCTTTCAGCCCTTTCTAATAAAAATGGAGGAAACTGACACCACATCATTCAGTCCTGGTGGAAACAGAGTGCCTAAGCACAGTTGTGACTGGGTTTCCCTGTTTCTCAATATATTTTTCCAATTACACAACCCCCCCGATGTATTTTAATGATATCTAAAATACCAAAGGTAAACTTGATGAATCCCTCAGATCAAACAGAATGTTTATATAAAGCATTATTCTCCCTGTGGTTCTGGATCTCATAGATGTGTGCATATATTCTAGCCCTAAGTATAGGTTCTGTCTTCCCCACATAAAAATGTTCCCACTTTTCACACAAACCTAAGTATACCACTTGTTTGGTACCACAATTCCCATGCTGGAAAGTAATTCTTGTCCCCAAGCTGTTTCCCAGTGTAACTTGCTTTCGTTTACTAATGTATTGGTATTGTTTACAACAACCACATGGTCTGGTACCATCCACATGTTCATCTTTGGATCCAACCTTCAATCCCAAAAGCCTCTTAAAATTTGCCCCAGTTTTGTTGATAAAATGCGGCTGATTACCTAAAATGTCATTCCTGGTTTGCCCTAAATATGTTCCAGTTTTTCTTAAGTACATTTTTGATTTTGCCAGAAAGGTGGCTATGTTGTAGGGCACAGGTTTTCTCAAATTTAGGATTGTTTTACCATTAACCACATCAGTACTCAAACCTGTACCTGACAGGGGTTTGTATAAAACACCCCACTTACTATAGACCTCTTCCAGGATCTCTTCTACTAACCTCTAGTACCCTCTAGTCTCAGGGTCATAACCATCCGAGTGATGGAGCCTGCCTTCCTCCACTCCCATGGTTGTCTTAACTTCCTCGGCTCCGTTGTCTTCAGATCGAAGTGGGTCTCGGACCCGGCATGTCCCCACTGGATCGGGGGGGGGGGGATTCACTCCTACTTTGTCGGAGGATCTTTTCCCCTCGGTGCTTCAGAGCTAGACAGTTCTGGTCTGATTCTACCAGGGATCCAGAGCTCAGGGATCTCGGCCCTCTCTTTTTCTGTAACCTCTGCTCCGGTGGAACTGGGGAGGGATTCTCCTGTTCCTTTGCTGTTTCTAATGGTACAAAGCACTTTCTGTACCCATAGGGATCTGATCCTTTTGAGGTATGATCCTTTCCACTGACTTCCCTTGGATCAGAGACTTGAGCCTGTCATACCTGTCCTGAATCAACCCTTTCCAGATTGGCCTGCAAACACTTCTCCCAGAAGGAATCCCCTCCTCTTCCGAGACCTCCACTGAGCATCCAGTAGAGGAGATTCCTCATAAGAGGACACGCAAAAGGAGGCACATTGACTGCCCCTCAGAGTCCATCACCGAGGATATGGACTTTGATGAAGGGGAAGGCTCTCCTGGATCAACACCTGAGGACATCTCCTTTGGAGACTTTTTAGAGATCCTGCAGCAAAGAGGTGGTTGGTCAGGCCAACCTCCATCCTCAGAGGAGTCCGTATTTTTGGAGGCCTTTGGAGCAGGCCTGTCTACATCCTGGGTGGATCCCCTGGTGGACGAGCTCATGGATTTGGTGTGTAGCCAGACTTGGAAGGAGCCAGACTTGATCAAACCAATCCCCAAACTCCCAGACAAATTTTTATCTCCCCACAAAGACATACCTTATTGGGCCAAGGGTATTCCACTGGATGCCATGGTTGAGGCAGCAGCTATATAAAGGAGCTAGCAGAACAGAGCTCCACTTTCCATCCACCAGATACGGAGTCCAGAGCAATGGACAGGTTTGGTAAGTGCATTTACACCTCGGCTTTCTTGATGAGCCATTGAACTACCTGGCACATTTTACTCGCTTGCAGAGGGCCCTGGTGAAAGAGCTATCAGACTCTCTGACAAAGACCATTTCACCGGAGGACTTCAAGAAGGTCTCCCCCCTGACTGGCCACTCTTTCTTCTTTGTCCAGTTCTTCCATGAGGTTGATTTCCCATTCCACAGAAGGTGCCTCTCAGGCAGCCGGCCCAGGCATTGCTATTCAGAGGCATGCCTGGATGAGGCTTTGTTATTTTGCTGAGCCCTGTAAGGCGTCCCTTGTTATTGCCCTCTTTGATGGAACCTCGCTCTTCAGTCTATCAGTAAAAGAGACCCTAACTGCAGCAAACAAGAAGGGAAGATCCTGTCTACTGTCAGGGTCAAGTTCTCCACTCTACAGCGCACCTTTTCTAGAAACCAGTGCAGTTGAAAGAAAACCTGGTTTCGTAAATTCCAGAGGTCTTCCCAAGAGCAACACAGGAATTCTTCCTCTAAGGGCAAAAGAGGAAGTTTCATTAGGATATTCCGCCCTAGGGGCAGAGGGGGTCTGCAGAATCAGGGCTTTAGGAAACCCTTCTCTGATAGGCCATACCAACGTTCCTGAAGCACTGCCCAGCTCCTCATCTCTGGAGGTATTCAGGGGTCAGTTTTCTCTGCACCCTACCACCTGGACCGGGATAACACGAAAAAAGTGGGTGCTAAAGATTATATCCAAAGGCCATGTTATTCCCTTTCTCCTTCCTCCTCCAGAGAAGTCAAAGAGACTCCCCGACGTTCCACCCAGTCAGAGAGAGTTCACAGTAGGAGAAATTCTAAATCTACTGCAAAAAAGAGTAATCCAATCAGACAAAGAGGATTCAGAACTTACTGTCACTTCTTTATATTTCAAAGAAAACCAGGGACTTGCAATCCATTTTGGATCTAAGCAAATTAAATTTGCTCAGAAAGAAGGCAAAGTTTCAAATGGTGATGGTTCAGTCTTTTTTACCGCTGCTGAGGAAGGATGATTGGATGTGCTCAGTTGACTTAAAGGATGCGTACTATCTCATCAAAATAGACACTCCAGGAGTCATCTGTGCTTCTGGCTGGGAGCCTGTCATTTTCAATTCAGGGGTCTGCCCTTTGGACTCAGCGCAGGCCCCATGGTGTTTAACAAATGCATGGCAGTAGTTGCAGCTCAGCAGGGTTTCCTTACCTGGACGATTGGCTCTTTACTGCCCCAACCAGGCATAAACTGGTACAGGCCAGAGATTACTTCTTCAACCTTTCCAGTCATCTTTGGATCACTATAAATCTGAGAAAGTTAAACCTATCTTCTGTGCAGACTTTAGAATTCATGGGAACTACTTTGGACACAGTGAATCAGATTGCAGCTCTTCTTCCTCATTGGGTTCAAACATTGAGAAATCATGTCTGAACTATATTGAATATAGCTTCTCCACCAGCAAGGCTAATACTCTAGGATCTATGGCTGCTGCCATCCCATTATTTCCTCCTGCAAGGTATCTTATTCGAGTTCTTCAATGAACCCTGGCCGCGCAGTGGTCTATACTCTATCAGCCTCTGTCTGTTCCTATCAAGCTGACTTTGGTTTGCCACAGGCATCTACAATAGTGGTTACTGTCGGACGACCTGATGTTAGGCAGAGCTTTCCTTTTTCCACCTCCCTCAGCTATGGTGACCACCGACGCTTCCCAGGTGGGGGGGGGCATTACAATGGAAAGATGGTCCAAGGCATGTGGTCACACACAAAGACCAGATTGCATATCAGTGTTCTGGAGATGAGCACAGTCCTCCTCACATTGCAAGCCTTTCATGACATTCTCCCTCTAGGAACGATTGTGATTCACACAGACAACATGTTGGTGGTGTGGCGGATCAACAAACAAGGAGGAACCTGCTCTTACCTGCTGTGCAGAGAGGCCATGAGGGTGTGGGAATGGGAGATGTCTTTGGACCGTTTTCTGCTTACAACACACATACCGGGAAAATCCAGCATCCTGGCAGGCAAACTCAGAAGGTTGATTCTGACACCTTACAAGTGGTCCCTCAGTCAGTCAGTAGTGGACTTGATCTGCAGCCATTGGGGCCATCCTTGCTGTGACTTATTTGCATCCACCCAGAACAACAAGTTCAGTAACTACTTCGCTCTGATCCCCCCTCTGGGGGAGTTCCGAAGGGATGGTCTGGTTCACAATTGCCCTCCCCCGGTTTCCGCTACACTTATCCCCCACTACCCTTGATCCCAAAGTTCTCCAGAAAGCAAAGTGTCTGAAGTCCTCAGTAATCCTCATTGCTCCTTATTGGCCAAGTCAGATTTGGTTCCCTTTCCTCTGGTCTCACCTGAAGTATCTTCCATGGATTCTGGATCCCAAACAGGACCTCCTTTGTCACCTGATAGAGGGTTTTCATCCCAATCTGATGTCCCTCAAATTGACTGCTTAGTTTCTCCACTTTTAGTGGTCATTCAAAGGTGCAGGCTTGTTTCTCCAGTCCAAGATATTATTTTAGCCTCTCAAAAACCAGCTACAAAGAAAGTTTATGGAAGCAAATGGAAGGGGTTTGTTTTCTGGGCTTCTAAAGAGAATATTGACCCCTTTTTGGCACCAATTTCAGATATCCTGCATTTCCTTGCATCTCTTTTCAAAGAAGAGGCCAGCTTCTCTACTATCAAACTTCAATCGTCGTCTCTCTCTCTCATTTTCATCCTGGCAATGTTCTCAACTGCCCTTAAGCTTCCAAACTATGCAAGTCCTTCTTGAAAGGGATCTTCCTCTTCAGGACTCCAGTAAAGGATCCTTCTCCACCATGGGATCTCACTGTGGTTTTGCAGAGCTTAACTCAAAAACCTTTTGAATCAGCAGGTGATTGTGACTTAAGTTTCTTTCGTGGAAGACAGTTCTTCACGTTGCTGTCACCTCAGCAAAGAGAATATCGGAAATTCAGGCCTTGTCTTCTAAGCCGCCTTACATTATTTTCCACAAGGCTAGAGGTTCCCTTCGTACAAACCCTTCTTTTATGCCCGGGTAGATACAGAAGCCAATCTTAACCAGACTATTCAACTACCGGTTTTCTTTCCAAATTTCTCCAATGAGGAAGAATGATTGTTGCATTTGCTGGATGTTCAGGCAGTTACAATTTTATCTGCACAGGACGAAGCCCTTTTGAAAATCAGATCAATTGTTTGTGTCCTTCTCTTGTAGCCATCTAGGTCAGGCAGTTTCAAAGGTTCCTCTCACTAAGTGGATTACAGATTGTATCACCCTGATTTATAACAAGAATGGATTACAGCTACCTCATCCTCCTAAGACCCACTCCACTAGGTTGATGTCCACCTCATCCGCCTTCTCTTCCAGGGCCTCCTTAGATGATATCTGTGCAGCAACCACCTGGTCTAAGACTCACACATTTGTATTACATTATAAATTGTACCTTATTTCCTGGAGCAGGGCTTCATTCAGTTCAGAAGTGCTCCGGCATATCCTTCCTTGAGACCACCCAGGAGTTGCATAGCCATACGTGAGGTGGAATGAAAGAAACAACATTAGATTTATTAATTATGTACTTACCATAACTTGGTATCTGTGTTGCCTTCTTTCATTCCTCCTCAAATTCCCACACTGCCATCCCCCTTCCAGGTGCTCTAGAAGACATGAAAAGGACTATCTTTTAAGGACTATAGTTCCCGGTTTTGAGCCTCTGGTTATGGAGATATATTTAAATTTCCTTATCTCTTCTATGCTCTCTATTATCTAATGGGCAGCAAACTCGATCTGAGGAGGTTGGTTGGAGTGCAGGGCATTGTGGGTAGTGGGAGGAGCATGAGACTTGGATCCTAGTCTGAAGAAATGTGGCCGATTCGGATCTGAGGTTGGAATACTAACCCATATGTGGCAAAAGGGAAATACTGCCAGCCCAGCTAGCTGGAATTTTGTAAATAATTATATGTTATTTGTGAATATTAATAGGATTTATACAGAAATGTAACAGAAGGAGATACTGCCAGCCCAGCTACCTGGAATTTTGTAAATAGTTATATATCATTTGAAAATACCAGCATGATGCAATTGCTTGTGTTGCCACTATATTGGAACTGTGTGTTGTGTATATATTAAACTACAGATACAGAAGTCTGTGTTGAACAGGGTTTGTAAAGTACTGAGCTAAAGTGTAACCACAGCATGCCCTGCTGGCTTAGAATAGAAATGTATATAAACTATTGTAATTGTGTAAATGTATATGTTTTAACAGTAAAAACTAGAACACAGAGGGTTAACTTGCAAAACATCAAGAAAATAAGTTGAAATTACATTGTTTTACGATTGTGCTATGAAAGTTATCTCTCAGTTTCAGTACAGTAGCAGACATTGTCTTGGAAGAGAAGTAATTATTAGGTCTGAGATGCAGAAGTGTTTAATTGTGTTTTGGATTCCAGGATCTTTAAACATCTGAGAGATATGTATTTAGCTTGGGAACTAAAGTCAGGTGACAAAAAGTGATGTCATCCAAGCTAACCCAGCAGTAATATTTGATGATAATTTAAGAACTCTCTCAGAGCGAGACTGTGCATTTTGTATCTTATCTTTGACCTAGAAGCATCCATTTATGACCACCTTCTGCATTTCTGCCTGTGTGTTGTTCTGTAAGTAAGTTTTTAGTGCATAGTTACTCTTTTAGATTCAGATAGAAATATAGTAAAGTATAGCTTAGATGTTTTCTTGATTTATTTGAGACTGTCCTGCAATGCTGTTTTAAATATTCCCTGTGATTTTGAACTCTGATGTGACTGATTACTTACTGAGTATTGTCTTGTTCTTTTACTATTTATTTATTTTTAAATATATTTAAACCTATCTTTGTGGCTGATATCTGTGAGACATATATAACTCTTAGGGTACTTGCATATCTATTTGGTGACACTGTACAGGCCACTCCTAAATAGCCTTGCTTTTGGTCAGACTACCATTTGGATAATAGTAACATTACATAGTGGTATTGGACACCCTTTGTTAAGGGCCTTAGAGTAGCTGATAAAGAGTTGGCTGTTGGCAGCTGGAACTACCTTATAGTCTGAGCAGAAGGGGGCATAGCTAGTAATCCTGTGCCAGCCTTTCCCAGGTGTGTGTGTGTGTGTGTGTGTGTGTGTGTCTGTTTGTTTATAAATCAAATCTCAAAGTGTGTGTGTGTGTGTGTGTGTGTGTGTGTGTGTGTGTGTGTGTGTGTGTGTGTGTGTGTGTGTGTGTCAGCTACTTGGGCAGGGACACGAAGCACTGGCTGGGATGAGAGGGTGCTGCAGGTTTTGGCTTGGCCACTCAGCTGAGATCTCAAACCTATAGCTGTGTCAGTGTGGAGTCTTATTGGGGATCTGGAGAAAGAGGGAGAAACCAGCCCCAGACTGACTGTGATCTCTGTGTGCTCTTAAGGGAAATTGCACTTTACTGTGTGTGTACTTGTCATCCTCCAAGTGT
This sequence comes from Protopterus annectens, assembly GCF_019279795.1. NCBI lineage: Eukaryota > Metazoa > Chordata > Ceratodontiformes > Protopteridae > Protopterus > Protopterus annectens. Next base: position 1,225,867,767 of record NC_056728.1, on the reverse strand, counting down.
ATTCATCCCCCACTGTTGCCAGTGGTGAGGACTGAGGCTTTTTGATTACTGGGCCAGTGCAGGGGCATCACACCATACACGAGGAGGAATGAAAGAAGACAACACAGATACCAAGTTATGATACCTACATAACTAATAACTTGTCAGAACCAATATGGCCGAGACTATATGGTCAACAATTCAGTCCATCAACAAAAAACACATACCCAAACAAAACCCAGAAACAACAGAAGCAATGCTTTTGCAAGGGGTGCAAGCCCCCTGTACCCCCTACACCCCCTGCTAATTATATATACAAACTCCGAGATCGCACTACAGCAGAGAGAAGGGCAAATTCCCTGATCCTTACTGTACCGCGATCTCAGTCAGAATGGTTTGATGGACTGAATTGTTGACCATATGGTCTTGACAATTTGGCCATTTGGTACTTTGAAATAGTTCCCCATCCAATGAGCCCTCACAGTACAGTGGTCAGTGAGATGTCAACCAATGAGCTTGTCAGTATTCCTCATGAGAATTTCCAAAAGTCATACTCAGTGGTGGCAGGAATCCCCAGTTGTATCTCAGGGTTGACCCTTTGTTCTTCCCTCTGCCCTGGCTACAGTGAACACGGATGCGTCCCAACTAGGGTGTTGCGGGGACACATTTTTGGGGGAAGACTCTTCAAGGCATGTGGTCCTCTTCAGAGGCCAGTCTTCACATCAATATTGTGCAAATGAGGGCAGTTCTTCTAGTGAAGCAGGCCTTCCAGGGCTCCCTTTGCAGGTATGTCATCTCCAGTCTGACTAATAATATCTCAGTTGTTTGATATACCAACAAACAGAGAGGAACACACTCTTGCCCATTATGTCATGAAGACATGAAAGTTTGGCAATGGGTGATGTCTTCTCATCACTTTCTGATAGCAATGCACATATAGATGAAATCCAATCTTCTAGTGGACAGGATGAGCTGGCCTGTCCTTCTCTGTCATGAGTGGTCCCTCAAACTGACAATGGCGGATCAGATTTTCAGAAGCTGGGGCTGTTCATGCTATGACTTCTTTGCCTTCCCCTCCAACTCCAAATGCATTAGGTATTTTGACCTAATTCCCTAAGAATGGAGTCCCTGAAGGATGCTCTGTCCCCCCCCCCCCAGTCTGTTTTATGCCTTTTCTCCCACTCTTCTCATTCCAAAGTTTATGCAGAAAACCTTGTGGAGCAAGGCTATGGTGATCCTCATTGCTCCATTTTGGTCTAGACAGCTATGGTTTCCCTTTCTCTGATCTCATAGGATTCGAGCTTCTTTGGTGCTGGACCCTGCTCCAAATCTTCTCTCTCACCCTTCCAGGAAATTTCACCCAGACATAGAAGCCCTCAAACTGACTACACGATTTCTACATTTCCAGTGATAGACTGTCCATGCTTTTATTCCCATGTCATTCACATTTTGACCTCTGTACAAAATCTCACTACCAGGAAGATTTATAAGAGAAAATGGAAAAGATATTCAGTCTGGGCTTCCAGTAGAAATTTGAATCCCTTTTCATCTCCCCTCCCAATGATGTTAGACTTCCTGTCTTTTATTTTCAACAGTGGGGATAACTATTCTACTATCACAGTACAACTAGCAGCCATTTCCAGTTTTCACATGGACAAAATCAGTCACCCATGCTTTCCCTTAGGTTGCCCAAGACCTTCCTAAGGGATAACGTTCTTCTTTGCCCCCCACAGGGATCTTGTTCCTCCTTGGGATATTACTATTTAGATGCCTTATTAAGACCCTCTGTTGAACCTACATCTTTGGAAGACTTAAATTACCTGCCTTGGAAAAATGTATTTTTGGTAGAAGTCACCTGTGCAAGGAGAATATCAGAACGTCACACCCTTTCCCTATAAATCTCCTTATCTGGTTTTCCATAAAGGTACAGTTACTTTGAGAACAAATTCATCCTTTCTGCCTAAGGTTAACCACTCTGTCATCCTTCCTGTTTTCTTCCACAGTTTGCCATCAAGGGACAGTACATGTTACACCTTCTGGATGTGCACTGTCAACTTTGATTTTATTTGCATTACACTGAAAAGGTTAGAAAATCTAACCAAGTGCTTATTTCCTTTTCCTCAGCCAGTTGGGTAAGGGAGTATGTAAAACAACACAACTCTTTCTCAGTGGTTCACTGTATGTATTTCACATATCTATACAGAGAAGGCACTGTTATAACCTAAACCTCCTCTTTCTGCTGGATCAGTTGCTACCTCCACTGCCTTCTTCTCCAGAGTACCTCTTGATGACATTTGTGCTGCAGCTACTTTTTCTCATGTCCATACCTTCATATCTCACTAAAAGCTGGATTTGCAGTCCAGGTCTAGTGCTTCCTTTGTTTTGGCTTTCCTGTGGATTATCCTTCCATGGGTCCTCCCGAGGTTTATGTTAGTTGGGAACACGACATCAAATATGAAAGTCATGTATTTACCATAACAATGGACCTGTGTTGTTTACTTCCATCCTTCCTCAACATCTGTCTCACCTTCCCCCCTCCAGTTATCTTTTTCCTTTGTTCTTGGAGTAACCGCACTGACAGTCCCTATGACTTGTTCATGTGCTCTTCGAGCTGTGGGGCATGAAATATTGCTATATCTGTCATGTGTTTGATTGTATTATGGTGCTGTAGCAATTTTTTTTGTAGGATATGGGCAGACTCGATTTGAGGTAGCTTACTAACTACAAGGCATTATGAGTAAGGGGAGGAGCCTGAGACTTGGATACAAAGTCTGAGAGTGGCCACAGTTGGATCTTAGACTGATCCAATCATCCATCTGTTGAGGAAGGGGGGAAGCAGACGACATAGATCTATTTTTATGGTAAGTACATAACTTTCATTTTTTTTCCTTTGCCTGATTTGTATTTTCAGTTCTCTTTCTTTTCCTTTGGGCTTTACATAGTTCCAAGGATATTCAGAAAATGTCTAGTTCCATGGATTACTTATTTGCAGGCTACAGGAACTCCACAGATTGCTTGACTTGAACAAGTGCCTTGTTTTTGCAGACTCATTTAAAAATTGTCAAAATTCTCTTCTTTTTGTCATGGGGCTGTTTCAAAATCTAGGTTTTCATCTCAATCGTGTGAAGTCTTTTGATGGCGTATCTTCTTCCAGAAAAGGTTGCATTCTACCATCTCCAGTTCCTTGAATTTTCCAACCAAACTAAAATAACTGCAAAGAAGTATCTTAGGTTTCTAGGATGCAGGACTTCTACACTAACTTTGGAGTGATTGCGTATCAGTTTTCTGTATTTTCTTAATAAAAACCTAAACGCTGATTTTTCCAGCACTGATTGTGATTTAAAAGCTTGTTTTTTATATATTGTATTTATTTGACTGCCTGCACTTTTAAAAAGTTGTTTTTTGTTTAAATAAATTAACTGTTGTAGGCTACACACTAAAGTGCGATAGTCTTTTCTGATCGCTTGTAGTCGTTTAAAGCTGTTTTAAGTGTACTTTTTACTGTTTTTGCCTTATCTTTCCAAAAAAAAAAAATCTTGTTTCCTGCCTTTCTAAGCAAGTATAGTCCAGTTTTCAGGCTAGTGTTGAATTCAGGGCTGTGTTACACGTTTCTGAGTTGCCCATACCTTACTTGGATAGAGGGAAGTTTCTCTGTTCACCTGTGAGAGAGGGGAACTTTGAGCAGCCATCTGTCCCTGGAGGAGTGGTTCCAGCCCAGAAGTTTGCACGGTTTTGTGTGCCAGGCAGCACCGGTTAGCTAGGGTTAAATTATTCCCGGCTCCACTAAGTCTCCTCTTCAGTTTTTCACTTGACTCTAGTCTAACTCTCAGCCTAAGCACTCAAAAAGCATCCTACAGTCCAGCACTTGCTCAGACCTAATAGCAAGCACTAATATACCTCGACACTTGACTGCCCAGCAGGGCAAGGTTCTTTATCCACCCCTCATCAGCCAAGCAACTAAGCAGCTCACCGTACTATTCAGGCATGACCAAAGGGCAACTTCAGGTGTACTCTCCAGTCCAGCTGGTGAATATGGGTATCCTGAGGCAATGTTACAACTGCCCCAAGTACACAGACAGCCCTCTCCTCCTACCACAAAACACTAACATATGCAAGAGATGCAATTATACAGCCAAACTGGAGGCTAAGGTCTCTCCACCCAAGACTGGAACAGACAGTCATGAGGAGAAGGTTAACACTTGCACCACACCTCCAGCCTCACATAGACCTACTAAACCAGCACTGGCAAAAAATACACATAAATACACAAAATCATACATGGAGGCTCTAAATAAAAACCTGCAAAAGCATCAGAGAGCTCCAAAGCAGACACCCACAAAACCTGCACCTCCCGTCACAAACCAGACAACACATAAAACACAAAATCAATGTGCCGCACAATCACAGCCCTTAAGGCGAATTAACATACCTAACACACTAGTAATAGGTGACTCAATAGTCAGGCACACTGACGCCCCACTCTCTAGGCTGGACAAGGAGAAGGTTACTGTTAGTTGCCTATTCAGAGCCAGAATCTGCCACATAACACAAGCACTCAGGTCACTCCAGAACAAGTACAAATATGACTCTGTCATTGTTCATGTTGGTGTGAATGACCTCAGATGTACCTCCCTGGACTACATGAAAAGAGACATGGAAGAGTTCTCTGATCATGTAGCCCAGGCGAGTATGACCCTGACCCTGAGTAGCATCCTGCCCTCACCCAGAATGATACCTCAGTATATAGAAAAAATTATTAATTTCAACAATTGGCTAAGCTTCTGGTGTCTTTCAAAGGGGATCCAGTGTCTGTCAGCCTGGGATGACATGCTCGACAAGCCGCGTTGCTTCGCAAGAGACGGCTTGCACCTGTCACCCCTTGGCTTTCGAATACTGGCCAAGGCTCTTGCTGCCCCCATAGTGCCTTTTTTAGGCAAGGCTCAAAATTCAAACCCACCACCGTAAACAGTACAAGTAAAAAAATGAAGGTTATGCTACTCAACGCCAGGAGTTTAAATCTCAAAATGAATGCGCTGGAAGCATTCCTAAGTATGGAGATTGTCGACATCTGTGCAGTAACTGAAACCTGGTTCAAGGGTCCAGAGAGCACTCCAGCACTACTGGGCTACAACTCATACCACACATTTCGGCCACAGAACACGGACCGAAAAACAAAAGGAGGGGGTGTATCCATATTCATCAAGGATACTCACACCTCCAGGTTAGTGGCGCAGCATGATACCTCTGAGATCATCCATGTGCAACTAACACTGGGCAAATCTGCAATGCAAATTGTGGCCTGCTACAGATCACCCTCCATGACCCAGGACCACCACTCCGCCTTTCTGGAGACACTGGAAAACATGAATGTCCTACCGAACACCCTGATATTGGGCGATTTCAATGACCCTACCATTAACTGGGAAAACTACTTGAGTACAAACTCCCAGACTCAGAGCTTCCTGGAACTTATCAACTCAAATGCCCTGGATCAGCTGGTAAACTCCCCGACCAGAGGCCACAACATATTGGACCTGGTCATCACCAACATGGGCGACAGGTGTTCTGTACCGGAGGTTAGCCTTGTCACTGGTTAGATCAGACCATAAACTAATCACCCTGGATGTCCACACCCCACCACCACCCCCAACCAAGGAAACCACAGTGAAAAACTTTTCTAAAGCAAACTTCACCTTACTTAAGGCAGAGGTGGTAAGTTTCACAGCCCCCACGCTAAAGGATAACACTGCCCAAGATGCAGAATCCTTTACAATTGCACTCTATGAGCACCTACAAGGATGCATGGATCGTGCCATCCCTAGCAAGACCAAGACTCACTCCCTTAAGAGAAGGAAACCAGTCTGGTGGACCCCTGCCATAAACAGGTTATACAACAGATGGAGGAAACTAGTTCAGAAAAAAAGCAAATCCCAAGAAGGAAAGACATCCCTGATCAGTATCAGTAAGAAACTAAGGTCCCTCATAAAATCATCCAAGGCTAACTTCGAAAGAAAAATAGCCAAGGATTCAAAAGATAACCACAAAACCTTCTTTAGCTATGTCAAGAATCTAAGTGGCAACTCGCAGATATGCTCTGAGCTAGTGCAAAATAGCACAAAATGTACTGAACCTACTGATTTTTGCCAACATCCTGGCAGATAGATTCAGTGCAAACTTCACCTCCCTCTCTATCCTTAAAAAAGGGCCCACAACAATCCCAGAAATGTGTAGTGTCCCGGAAATCACAGAAGCGCAGGTGAAAACAGCCCTTTCAAAAGCCAAAAGCACAGCATCAATGGGGCCAGATGGTATCCCAGGCTGCATCTTGCACGAACTACAGAACGAACTAACCCCCCACCTAAACACGCTGTTCAACCTCAGTCTCTCCACAGGCTATGTGCCCATAGAATGGCGCACGGCAACGGTTATTCCACTCCACAAAGGAGGGGCCCCAACTGACCCTGGTAACTATTGCCCCATAAGCCTGACTAGCCTGGTCTGCAAGGCTATGGAGCGCATCATCATGGAACTCATTAACAAAGACATTGGGAACCTCCAAACACTTGACCCGACCCAGTTCGGCTTTGTTAAGGGCAGATCATGCCTACTAAACCAGGTTGACTTCTTCGAGACAGTTACCAAGGCCATAGACGAGGGAAAGGTGGTTTACACAGCCTACCTTGATCTCGCCAAGGCGTTCGACACCATTCCTCACTCAGTTATTATAGAAAAACTCACCAGCCTGAACATAAACCCCTACGTCACAAAATGGGTTGCCAACTGGCTTACAGACACGGTAAGAATAGCGGGCTCCAGGTCCGACTCTAAACCAGTCACAAGTGGTGTCACGCAAGGCTCAGTTCTGGGACCCCTACTGTTCGGCATATATTTCTCAGAAGTACAGGCGAACACAGTAGGACTATGGCTAACCAAGTTCGCCGATGACTGCAAACTGAGAGCCATAATTGACTCTCCGGCTGACACGGACATCCTTCAAAAAGGCCTTACTGAGACAGACACCTGGTGTCAAAGTCATGGCCTCAAGCTAAATGTCAAAAAATGCATAGTCATCCCATTTGGGAAAAACAAAACAACCACGAATTCCCACATAGGCGGCAGCCCCCTTAATACAGAAGAGGTAATAAGAGATCTGGGGACCCAGGTAGACAATCATATTGCCAATGTAGTTAGGAAATCCTTCTATGTGGCCCATCTAATTACTAAGGGGTTCGCATCTAGAAATAAAGAGGTTATAGTGCCCCTCTACTCGTCACTCATCAGACCCATCGTAGAGTACAATGCCCCATTTGGGATGTACCTCACAAGACACTTCCAACAGCTGGAAAGACCACAAAAACACCTCACCAAGAGGATTACTGGCCTCAAACATATGTCCTATGCAGCCCAACTGAAAAAACCTCCAGCTGTACTCAGTGGCATATCGCTTACTCAGAGGTGATCTCTGCCTGACTTACAAAGCCATGTCCAACTCAGAATTGATGGGCATGCTTCACCTAAAGAAATCCAAGTCACTGCGAGCCATGCGCTCTAGTGAGCTAAACCTCGCCACAACAATAAATAGAACATGCTGGAGGGATAGATTCCTGTCACAGAGACTCCCCATGCTTTGGAACAAAATTCCTAACAACATTAGGCAGAGCCTCTCACTAACACTCTTCAAGACAAGCCTTGACGAGTGGATGGGTAACAGAAAATACACCCCTGGGATCACTTCATTGGCTCTGCTTGACAGAGGCTCAGTTAATTAATCAATGTGGCGGCGAAAGCCGACACACTCTGGCTAGGCTTAAAAATATCCTCGGGCAGATAGCCTAGTACCTACCTATGAACCTAATAATGATTCCAGTAGCCAGACTGCATATGAGAAAAATAAGTGGTTCCTCAAGTCAGTATAGAATCTGTACCAGAGTCTCCCATCATTTCAAATCCCGGTGCTGGAATTTGTTATGCAAACGTTTTTATGGTGGATAAACCAAACATTTATGAATTCAGCTCTTCCTATGCTCCCCATCCCCTTCCCAGTCTGTAACAATGGAACAATGGATGCATCAAACTTTGCCTGGGGAGCAGTATTCAAGAGGTTTAGGACTTTCACTTGCTGAAAAAACAAACTCTGAAGAAATGAGAGCCTTGATTTATGCTTTGAATACCTTGAATTGTTTGTAAACTATAGGACCTGTGCAGATAATTATAGGCAACACCACTGTGATGTGGTACGAAACAGTGAGGAAGCAGGTATTACCCCTGTGCAGACTAGCCACTATAGCCTGGGAAGTCACAACTTAGGACATTTTTTCTCTCCAGGCTACTTACATTTCATCAGAGCAGAACACAGTAGCTGGCAAGTTGAGCAGAACAAGGACAAACCCACATGAATGGGTGTTACACCCACATGTCTTCCATGATTTTATCCACCTGTGGGGAACTCTTCAATTAGAAATGTTTGCCTCCATTCATAAAAGACAGCAAAAGAAGTTCTGCTGCAAGACACCATGTGGAAAATGCCTGGGAAACAGATGCTTTTTCCTTCCATGAATGGGAATATTCCTCTCTGCCATCCCCCCTTTCTTCTGATAACCAAAGTTCTTTTAAAGATCCAGAAAGACTTTCAAACAATCATATTGGTAACTACTATTTGGTCCAAGCAACATTGCTTATCCCTTCTTATGAAAATGGCAAAGAGTAATTATCACAAATGTCTCTACAGAGCAGATCTACTCTAACGGGACAGGGGGTCATTGTTCCATCTTAACTTGCAGAACTTGCATCTGACCACTTGGATACTAGCATCTGGATCCTACTTAGGTTCCTTTTCTCTGACAATGTGCAGCAGGTATTAAAGAAGGCTAGAAAACTTCCACTAAAAATCCTATTTAGCCAATTGGAAGAGATTGTCTAGTTAGTGCCAGAAGAATAACCAGAATTCATCCCCTACAGTGGCCTTTCTGATTCTACAACACCTGTGTGAATTCCTTAGATTAGCCCTTCCTTCAAGACAAAGGTAGTCTCAGATTTCATTTTAAAACAACCTAGACATCTCCTTTTGAATCCTGTTCTTCCTATGCCCCCCCTCCCCTTTGGTCTGTGAGTGGATTACAAGCATGTGAACCATAAACAGGGAAGAGAGAATCCTACATACTTTGGATGTCTGCAGGCTACTCAGGTACTATACTGACAGATCAAAGGAGTTTAGAGCTTACGATCAGTTCTTCATTTCTTTTGGTGGAAAAAAGGACAATTGGTGTCAAAACAGACAATTTCAATATAGTTACCCCGTTTCATCCTGTTTTGTTATTCTCATCAGAGAAAGTGCATTCATAAGAAGGTCAAAGCAAACTCTACCAGAGCTCTAGTGACTTCTAGGGCATTTTGAAAAGGGTTAGACACTAGAACTCTTCTAGAGGCAGCAATATAGTCATCTGTGCACACACCTTCACTAAACATTCCACATCTGACTCATTCACTAGGGCAAGTGGAGGATTAGCAAGCTCTATGTTGTTTCTCCTGCAACAATGATCTAAGGGATAAACATAGTGCAGCTACATAAGTAAACTTACCATAACAGTGGACACACACACACACACACACACACACACACACACACACACACACACACACACACACACACACACACACACAAAAGCTCTGGCTCCCTGCTCCTCTGCAAGGGAGGGGGGGTGCCTTGTTATGTGCATGATACATCAAGGGTGGCCCTTCATCATATCTGTCTTCATGTACAATTATGGTCGCTGACAGTATTGACCTTTGCAAGAAAGTCCTGCTAGACACACTGTTATGTGGCTTTGTTACTCTTATCTTTATGGAGTACATACTGACAGCATTCATTGAGGGCAAGCAACATGGTGCCATTTTCTGCCAGGGAGAACTTCTCCATCCTTTTCCTCTTCTTCTCAGGCATCCTGAAATGTAAATGTGATACTAGCCATATATTAAGCATTTGACATGTTATACACATGATATCCTTGATCTGACAATACATTATCCCACTACAAAGTCCATAGTTATGATAGGCTATAATACACCTGACCCACAATGAGTTACATGCCATCTGTTAATGTACTGGCTATGTAACATTAGTCTGTAGCTGATCACAAGTGTGCACATAATAACAGTAGAGAGCAACATGTACCTGTGAAGCATGCCATTGCAGTCAGTCCTGATATCAGCAGCATGATGTGTTCTGTGTCTCATGAACACTCAGCATCACATGTATGGCCTCTTCCACCACACGTATGGATGGGTAAGACTGTCGTCCCCTGTACCTTGCCTGTCCCCCTTAGTGTTGCATTGTTGTGTAACCTGTTGATGTGCCTATATGCCTTTGTATGTCACCCAGCCTGCCCATGACAAATGCTGCCAGTCAGAAAACAGGTATTCTAGCTCCATGGCCATTGTCCAGTGATCTGAGCTCACAAGCACCATAACATTAGGTTGAAGCCTAATGCAAACCATCTGTAAGAATGTCAGTAACAACCACTGTTAGCTGCACTGTTAAAGAGATACACTTACATTTTGGCATTGTCCACCACACCCAAACTAAGAACAAGAGGGTGCAGATATATTAACCACAAACACACCTCTGTCCAGTATGGAATACAGCAAGAAATCAGTCCAACCATAAACTGCAAACAATTTATTCGTAAAACCATAAAACTTAACTAGAGCAGTTGAGTGCTTTCATCCTAAAGAGGACTTTTTCAAAACTGCTAATACAATAACATAAGCACATTAAAAACAATATTCCACCCAGTCAGAAAGCAGGAAAACCAAAACTAGCCAATAACATCCCCTGAACTCAAGATTGACAGTAAACTAACTGTTCTTAGCTCAGAAAACTTACCAACCTAAAACCATAAAACCTTTAAAAAAAAAAAACTTTTCCACTTCTTTTAATTAATAAATTGATGATTGTATTTTAAAACAGGGACAATCTAACAGTAGTCATTAAAACATGGAAAATTGTAAGCATCTAAGCATAATTGCCATAAAAACTCATGTTGCTAAAAAACTCTTTCCATGGTCCACCCTGCTCAGAAACAGTATATTTTTTTCTAAAATAAAAAATACAAACTTCTTAAATTGTTTGCATAGTTTAGAGTGCTTACATAGCCAGCCCTGTCAACTTCAGAACCCTTTTCCCCCAATCCCACACAGTACCATTGGAAACAGTCTGAAAGCTAATTACACCCACACAGTAAAGAAAAAGACAAAGGTAGTCAACATTGTGAAACTCACAGTCTCCCAGCCTCCTTAATATGCCTACATTGCTTACCTCCTGAAAATATACCTTATGCTGTGAAGGGGAAAGTGCAGTGGCAGTAAGCTGCACAGCATAGTAACAATGCCTCCTGCATCCATCTCCCCCACTACACAGGCAGCTGCTAGCAACCCACTGAACCAAAACTTTTAAGAACAATAGTGGAACAGCTGCAGCAGATGTATCAAATGAGTTCACTAACCGAAACTGTAGTGGCTGTGAATGTCCATCAGCATTCACTCCTCTTCAGTATACTTCCTTGGCAAACGTGTGTCACATTCCATAGTGCAGTGAGCATAGTAATGGCCATGGCTGTGTTTATCATGTACTTTTGAGGCTAATAGCGCAAAAACATGCTAACGAGCCTGTGACGTCCCCACTCTGGGCCAGTAATCAAGGAGCCTGAATCCTCACCACTGAAACTAAAGAGGGATGTTCACTTGGAACAAAAATGGATACATATTTCCAGATGCAGCTCTCTGCATCAAGTACAATATCCCTCTAGAGCACACAGGGAGCACACTCAGTCCGCAGACTGCTTTCTCTCTCTGTCTCTCTGAAGATCTCCAATAAGACTCCCCACTGGCACAGATATAGAGTTGAGTCCTCAGGCGAGTGTCCAAGCCAAGTCCTCCACCACTTTCTGTCAAAGGTTAACATATTTTGTAAAGGACCAGCCAAAATGAAAAGTTTAAATATATTTAATAATAAGTAATAAAAGAATATGAAAGTACTAAATATCAATTTAAAAATAAACGCCAGAGTTTCAGTCACAGGAAATATTAAAATAACACAGATGAATGGATTCACACAGATACTGAAAAAACAGTACTTAACTGGTCGCACTATATTTTCCTCACTGATTTAAAAATAACTACCCTCTAATTCATTTACTAGAGCAAGGCAAGATGAAGTAGGTGAGGGATCCTTCATTGTCAGGTTCCAAAAACAGAGTACTCTGAGACTTCAGTCTCACCTAGTATTAAAACATCATTTTTAGTGATGGACTAGAGAATGACATCACATACATCTGGTCATCTGACTTCTGGTTCACTGCCAGGATTTAGCACATACGTATCAATAATACAGAGACATACAGCTTGCTAAGATCTGTAGCAGCTTCTGGAAATCATAAAACAATTTCAAACCTCTACCCCAGAGTAACAATTAGTTCACCCCAAAGATAATACAGAAAGCTTCCTAGTACAGACTTATTGTCTCTGGCTGCATTGAGAACTGTATGATGCAATCTTTATGGCCTAAATGAGATAATTTAATTTCAAACTATTTTCAAAGTTAGGTGAATTGAGATTAAGCTCTTCTCTTCCAGTATCCTCTGTTAAAGCATATACATTTAAACAGTTACAATAATACATGTATATTTCTTTTTCTGTCCAGCATGGCATACTGTTGGTACATTTTTAAATCAAGCAGCTTTACAAATACATTTTTCAACACAAGCATCTGTACAAGCCAATTTGATATACAGATGACATATAATTCTGTACAAAATTCCAGCTAGCTGTGCTGGCATATGTTACACATCCACTGCCTTACTTCTCCTGGCATAGCTGGCAATACCTCACATCATCACAGAGCCCATTTTGGGTAAATGTCTCTGAATGGAGTGGCTTTTTGCACTTCATTCTTGATCAAGGCTGCAGTACTAGGAATGCACTTGATCATGCTTACTTATGAGTAACCACAAAATGTATTCTGTTTCTCTCTTTTTAATTTTTCCAAGTATTTTGGGTTTCTAATACCATAACAGGAATGGACCCTATTCCTAAGTCAAAGTACAATTAAAGTTCATTAAATTAATATTGTTTCAGTCTTTGATGTTAGACAGATGTGGTCTTCACAGCACTCGCAATGTGCCCAGTAATGACTCCTTCTGCAATCCCTATGGAGTTACATATATCGGTAACATATCTAACTGCAATTGTAAATTATTTTTTATAAGACCCATTGCTTTTACTACTGCTGGAACTGTCTGGGTATCCTTCCACATTGCCGTCATTTCTGCCTGCAAATCCTGGTATGTTATGACTTTGTTTCTGTCTGTACTTAAGACACTGTAGTCAGTATAACATTTTCAACGATCAATGCTACTTTTGTCTTCTTTTCATGAACTACTGTATCTGGTTTTCTAGCATCTATTTTTTTGAACAGTTGGTAATGGATGATCACGTGATATAAACTTCATCATTTTCTATAATGCGTTGTGACCGATATCTCCAGTGTTTTTCAGCTACCTCAAAATTATAATATTTGCACAATCCCCAGTGCAACATTATTTTGCCTTTCCATATACAGTCCTTCTGCCATTAGTATATCACAACCAACAATAAGGTGTGCGACTGTTTCCAGTTCTGTTTTACAAAATTTACATTTACCTGTTTCTCCCACATGTTCAATAGACTTTGCAAACCAATGTGTACATAGTCCACTATCTTGGGCCGTTAATATTAACCTTTCTCTTTTGATTTACATTCACCTCTCCTTAACCATTCCTGTATTCCATTGTGATCAACATGAGGTCGTTCCAAGAGTTTTCTATACTTGCAGCTATATTTATGTATTTTCCACATTTCTTGTCTTCTCATCTGATCCTTCACCTTATATTCTTTCTTTTCTTTTTTGGCACATTCAGTTGCTGCCTGATTTTTATCCACTTCTGTTTTTATTTCCATTCCCACTTGACACTGATATGCTTCTGCTAAACTAAGCAGGGAAGTCATTTTAGATTTATTCTCCTTATGTTTCAAAACTTTCACTACATTTTGGTTGTGTGAGGTCAGCAGATATGTATGCAGCCCCACAATTGCAGCTCTGTACATGTAATCAGTTTAGAGGAGACCCATAGCTTTTTCAGAATGGGGAATATATAATCTTGGTATGTAATGATTTTTATAAATAATCTAATGAGCATGAAGCATCCTTCATGTTTTCCTTTCTAACATATCCAACACTTTTTGGGGCCTGTCAATCACTCCAAAACTATAAGTTAGGACAGGAAGAGCAAACTGGTTTATAGATTGGACTTTGTTCCTAGATGTCAGTGCTGTTTTCAGTATTAATTTTAGTCTTCTAAAATATTCCTTACTGAGTTTTATTTAGATGTGTTTGTGTTTATTGTTGATCCTTCATCAATTCCCAAATATTTATACACTTCCTCTTGTTCAAGTTCTTTTATATCACATTCCTGTCCCAAACCGAAGTTTTCTTGGTGCTGCAGCTTTCCTGCTTTAAAGGTAGCTTTTGCACATTTATTAAGAACAAATGACTTTCTTATATAATCTGAAAAAATTTCGACCACTTGCAGTAGTGCTTTCAGTTCCTCATCTGATAAACTATACAGTTTTAAATCATCTACAATAAGAAGATGAAAAGTCTTTACACTTTGTTGTTTTCTGGGAACCAAATTATGGCGATGACCTATTCTGTTAAACAGACAAGTTACTGGGTTAAGGGGATGACAAAAGGGCAGTGGAGACAGAGATTCACCCTGGAATATCCCCCCCTTTGAATTTTTATCCCTGGAATAATAATCTGTTCTTTATCATGACTTAACTGCAAAGTGGATCCACATGTGTGTGCAGGTAGATATGTGTATGTATTTAACTTTTCTTCATGATGCCTAGGAGCACTAAAGAGCAAAAGTGAGTGAAATTTTTTTGGGCTATTCACAATTATGTCACAATAATATTAACACTGAGATACCATCCTCCTAAATCAATCATGTATGCACAACTTCATGGTAGCATTGTGACCTGTCTCACCTTCTTGTCACCCACTGTTGTACATAATATGACTGCAGCAACATGTGTCAATGTGAATATGCCACCATATTTCTCTAGACTGCTAGCTTTAAAGTTACTTATGGACACACCTGCATTATTCATGCAGGTGAAGGTGTGCTGTCCCATTGACCCAGATAGCAAGAGGTGCTCACACTATCACAGTAAGGATCTAGTGCCTGGTATGGCTTGACTTTACAGCATACCAGGAGGTATACCCCACCATTCACCTGTGTATTTGCTCACTCACCATGCTGTATGCCCTGTTAGTCCTCCATATTCTGCATTCAGAGATGTAGGCAATTCTCATAGTGGTATTTATATATATATATATATATATATATATATATATATATATATATATATATATATATATATATATATCAATCATCAGGGAGTGTTAGCTTTATGCCTGCACTGTCTAGCATTACTGACTGGAATATATAACAGTACTTGTCCACCATTTGCTAACAGCTGCCCATAGACAAGCCACTGGATTTTGCTGTCACTGCTTTGTAACACTGTCATGCTTAGCATGCCACCCCACAATATCTGAATAGTTGGTTATGTCTGCCATACTCTTTCTTGTCCATTTATTATAACATATAGCAGTAGGGGAATCCCCCCCATAGTTTTCCTGGCCCGTGTCTCCTTGTGCACCACCTGCATTGTACCCCTTATATACACCAGCAAATGAGTAATTTCCATGATGTACTGCCCTTTGCAACCCACTTCAATCACTTTTTACCTTACCCTGTAGTCTACCAGGTTATATCATTCACAGTATTGATAGACCTAATGCTGTTTTCTGTTTTGTTTCTCAGTCTCTCTGTCTTTCTCACTGTCCTGCATTTATATGATTATACGTGTATATTTTTGTTTGATGATTGTTGTTTATTTGATATTTCCTGTTTTATTTCTCTCATGCAGATCTCTGTTTTATGCAGTGTTAGCCACTGCTATGTCTGTGGTGTGGCAGTGGCCACCACACTGTCATCCTGCCCCATCATCTCCTGCTGGGTTCCCATCTGCCTCCTGGGCTGACTGTTCATGGAGTAACATAGGTCATACAGTGTGAGGGCTAAGCTGATGGGTTCCTTTATGTCATGGTGTGGTCTGTCACAGGCATTGTTGTTGCACCCTCTGTGGACACTGCTAGTAAGTCACAGTATGTTACCTAGTAGTAGCTGGAGGAAGTGGTAACCTAGTGGCTTAACATCCACAGTGGCTGCCTGGAAAATATCCTTGTGCAACATGTTGAGTCACACTACTGTCTGACCCCCTCCATCATGGTGTTCTCCTTTCATATGCGTCACTTTACTCACCTGTTTGTAGTCCTGTCCCCATCCCCAGATGTTCTTTGTCTGTATATCTACATTGTGTTTCCCTCTTTTGTGTCAGCAGCTCACCCGTTGGCCTTTTTCAGTGTTCTGTGTTGGTTTGTCTACTCCCAATATCATTCTTAGATTTTGTTTCCTGCCTACATCTTTCCCTTATTTACCTTCCATCAACAAATCTTAATTTAAAAAAGGTGTCCATCTCACAAGATAAATAAATAAATAACTTTCTTTCCTACCTTAGTGGCATTTTGGGTTATCTGCCAAGGAAATCCAGTACTGGCCAGCTCTCAGAAGGTCAGACTCCCCTCCTTATCTCTTCCTGTGATAGCTGATTGGTTGAGCATATCCTGAGAAAGAAGCCTTCAGCTGTTCCAGGAAATGAGTCTTCAGTTTTTTTTCTGCCATGCAAAGAAGAAAGTCTTCTGACTCTTCACATGATCTAGTGCTGATTTTTCCAGCTTACTGCTCAGATAAGCTCCATTTGGGGACCCCCTTCCTCTCATTTCATTATTGGATTCATTATTCTCTTTCTATTTTTATGTTTATTTAAAAACAAATCTTTATTTTAGTATCGTACTTCTGTCAGTGTTTACAATAATTCTTGTGAGAATTTCTGCTTGTGGCCGTGTTTACTTGGCATCTATCTTTGACACATACTTGTTTTTACTGTTTGTGAGGAAACGTTCAGTATTTCTCTCAGAAATGCAGTGTGCACATGTGCTGTTAGACACTGCGGACTGTACTCATGCATTCAGAGCCACAGATTAATCGCACCTGTCTTTACTATTCATCTTTTGACAAGAAATTATTGCAGAACGTACTTCATACATTATTTACTGTATTTATGACTACTCTGTGTGTTTTTTAATATCTGATTATGATTTTACTGCAAATGAAGTTATTTGAAAGTTCTGTGGAGTCTGTCTGTGAGAAGAAAATATAGTTTGATTTGCTATTAAATGATCTGATGTCTTTTTTGTCCATTCCTCAAACATTGCGTCTCAGATCTGACCTCGGCCACGTCATTAGACTTTGGCTTCGTAGCTCAAGCTCTTCCTCTTAGTCATAATCCTCTCCTTTGCCTGAATTACCCCAGATCTTGTTTGCCACTTCAGCCTTTAGATGTGATCACCTGTAGCTCGAATGGTATTTGGTGCTAGATAAGTCTTTTAACTAGTTTATTGTTGTACTTTGTTCTATAGTCTTTGTTTTTTATCCTCCCCATTTTTCTGTAAATAAAAATGTATAGATACACTTAGCATTGTGTCCTCAGGCCTTGTGCCTTTGCTTACTTTTGCTACCTGAATGTTTAGGTGCTACTTCTGAATAACATTTTTGGTATTTCCTTTTTGTGTGTACCATTCTTGGTATTAGGTGCTACCATAATTGGTATTTTTCTTTCTAGACTTTATATTCCTATATATTTGTTGTTGTTTTCTGTTGTTGACCTTTTTAGTTGACTGTGTCAGATAAACCAACTAGCTTCAAAAAGTGCTCTTCTTGTTGGCATAGAATCCTGGATACTCACTCTTATTGTGTTTATTGCCTCGGATCACGACATCACTGATTGCAAAATCTGTGCAGGATTTAGCCACAGGGCACTGGTAGAGCGCAGACACAAAGTGGTTTTGAAAGGTTTACTTCCCTATACTTCTTCTTCATCTGAAGCCCCACCCCCCCGTCCTTTAAGAAATCTTCGATGTGTGCCGGGAGGATGCGGGTGATAAGGCAAAAGATTTGAGGAGGTATTCCTCTATTCGCTCTCCTCCTTCTACCTTGTCTCAACTCCACCCAAGAAAACTGCAAAATCATTGGATCCAAATACTTCCTCTGATCTGGCCTCATCTAGATCAGGGCCCTTAGATCCAACTGTTCCTTTGGATTTGGCTTGAACCAAGTCAAAGTCTCCACATACTAGATCAGATTTCTCCCTGAAGCCTACTTCACCAAAGCTCCACTCACCTTTCTTGCAGGAGGCACCTTAAAGGATGTCCAAACTACCCTCAACCTCTTCATCCCTCAGGTCCTCTAAGAGCTTAATAGAAGCATATCTGAACAGGATGATGAGAAAGTCTCCCATCGGCTCCATGAGACTACCATGAGTTCAACCCCAAGTCACAAATTTTAACTCCTACTCTGATCTGTCCTGTGGTATTGGAGTCTTTGGACCCAAGAATTCTGAACTTGTCTGTGTTGGTTTCTAAGGCTTGGCCCTTGGCAACTCCGACACCTTCTCTGATCCAGATGGTTCTCTGCTATAGCTGGAAAGATCTCAGAGCTGTAGTGTCGCTGCCAGATTCCGGAGGGGTGGACGGGAGGGTTTAACTCAGATGTTCTTGGAGCTGTCCTTTCCATTCAGAGTTTTGGAGTTGGATAGCATGGCCTCAAGATCTACTTTGAGGCAGGATCTTGTGGATGCTCGTTGACTTCCTGGACAGGTGGCTTCAGCTTCTACCAAGTCAATGCTTGGTTCTGCCATGACCTCTGCCTTTGAGGTAGTGGAGAGAGTGTTATCCACCTCTGTGGGCAAGACATCCTTGCTCCCCTCGGGTCCACCCCCTTTTCAACTGTCTTCTTTGGATCATGAGTCTTTTCATCGTGTTTCGTCAGGAAAGCTGGCCTGGCCAAGCCTAGAGACAGTCCTCATCCAGAACTCTGATGGCACTTCTGAGTCCTCCCCTGAGCTTCCCACTGGAGATCCCTACGTGCATAAGGAGACACTCAGATTCTCCACAGAATTCTTTAACGGAAGACTCTGACTTTGCTGAAGGGGAGGGGTCCTCCAGATCACCCCTTGAGTGATGTGTCTTTCATTGAAATCCTTGAAATTTTGAGACCAAAAGGTGGTTGGTCTTCTGACCCCCCCCCCCCCACTCCCGAAGAGGACTCGGTGTTTCTCAAGGCTGTCGGAACTGGCTCAGCTGTTATGTCCTGGTATATCCCCTGTCAGATGAGATGGTGGACCTCATCTCTTGCTGGGCTCGGAAGAATCCAGACGTCACGGAGCCTGTCACCAAGATACCAGATAAATTCCTCATTGCGCCCAAGGATAGGGCCCATTAGAACAAGAGTCTCCCAGTGGATGCTATGGTGGTAGCAGAGGCCACAAAGAAAGAACTCACTGAAAAGAGTTCTTCTGTCCATCCCCTGAATAGAGAGTCCAGGGCACTGGACAGATTCGGGAAGCATGTTTACTCTTCAGTGTCCTTTGCCTTCAGTCACTGATCCACTTGACACACGTTACAAAATTTCAGAGGGAATTAATCAAGGAGTTTTCCAGTACCCTCTCAGGGTACATTTCGGCAGAGCACAAGAAGGTGGTTTCTTTGCAATTGGCCCACCCTCCAGTCCCTATCAGATGCCTCCATGAGGCTAATTTCTCATGCCTGAGAGGCAGCTTTGAGAGACGCAGGTTCAGGAATTGCTGTAAGAAGGTACGCCTGGATGCACCATTCTGACTTTGCAGAGCCCTTTAATACTTCATTCAGCAATATTCCTTTTGATGGATCTACCTTGTTTGGCCACAAAGTGAAGAAAACTCTCTCCAGGAATGAACAGAATGGGAAGGCATTATCTGCTGTAGGGATATGTTTTTCTACTCCTCAAAAGACGTTTTCCTTGAACAAGAGAGGAGGTCAAAATATGTGATTCCATAAAGATGCAGGGGTCTCCCCAGGACTCCTGTGGAGAGAGATCACACCGTGGCACAGGTAGGACTTCTAATTGAAGATGTCGACCTCCTGGCAGGAGGAGGGCTGCAGCATCAGGACTTCAGAGGCCCTTTCCTTCAAAAGTCCTTTCAGTGCTTCTGAAAGATTGCTAGACTGCTGCACTCTGGAGGCAGTCAGGAGGGGTGCTTATCTCTGCACCCAGAAGCCTGGACAGTCATCACCAATGATACCTGGGTGCTTAGTATAATATCTAGAGGTTATCACATACCATTTTCCCTTCATCTTCCCAAACATACCAAAAAGATTTCCAACATTCCACCCAGTCAGAGGAAAGCGGCAGCCACAGAAATACAAAACCTGTTGGCAAAAAGAGTCATCTGAATGGTCCCCTCAGACCATTAAGGAGCTGGAACTTACTCAAGGTTCTTTTTAGTGCCACAGAAAACCAGGGACCTTAGACCAATTTTGGATCACAGCAATCTGAATCAATCTGTCAAGCATTCAGAGTTCCAAATCACCATGGTTCAGCCCATTCTGCCACTGTTGTGCAAGAACGATTAGATGTGCTGTATAGATCTCCAGGATGCATACTGTCACATCAGGATATTCAGATGTTCCAGGAGATACCTACAGTTCCAGTTGGGAGTCAGTCACCACCAGTTCAGGGCCCTGCTCTTTGGTCTCACCACAGCCCATAGGCTGTTCACAACAGCTGACTTGAGACTACTAGGATTCTGAGTGTTTCTTTATCTCAATGACCGGCTCCTCTCTGCTCTGCCCAAGCTTCTACTGATTCAAGCCAGCGAATACTTGCTGCAACTCTGTCTTCCACGGGGCATCACAGTGAACTATGCCAAGTCTCAGCTCTCCCCCACTCAAGTCTTGGAATTAGTTTGTGTTTGTCTGGAGCTATGCCAAGTCTCAGCTCTCCCCCACTCAAGCCTTGGACTTAGTTTGTGTTTGTCTGGATACAGTGGCACAGATCGCAAACTTACCACAGACAAGGCTGAACATATTATGAAACCAATCATCACACATTCTCTCTCTTCCTTCCCTTCCAGCCAGGTTACTTTTACAACTTCTTAGATCTGTGGCAGCTTCCATAGTTCTGGTACCTTTGGCAAGGTCTTACATGAGGGTACTGCTATGGAAGCTTGCAGTACAATGGTTGATGGGATGTCACTCTCTATCTTCACCGATTTGGAGAGAACACATAGCCTGGTGGATTCCCACAGAAGAAGTCTGTCAGGGCCACACTTTTATTCTTCCGGCTCCCAAAGCCACAGTGACTATGGATGCCTCCCAACTAAGGTGGGGGGTCATTACTTGGGAAGGATAGTCCAGGAGAAATGGTCTCATTTGTTGGTCAGCCTTCACATCTTCACATCAGTGTCCTAGAAATGAGAGCAGTCCCACTAGCATTGCAGGTGTTTCAAGAGATGTTCTCCCTCTAGGGATGGTGGCTATTCAGACAAACAATATATCAGTGGTCTGGTACATCAACAAACGGGGGGGGACCTGGTCCTACCCCTTATGTTGAGAAGCAATGAGACCATGTCCGTGGGCAATCTTTTCTAACTGCTTTCTACTGTCAGTGCATATTCCGGGGAAGTCCATAGTGCTGGCAGACAAATTAAATATGTCCGTCTTTCTTCCTCACGATTGGACTGTCAATCCATTAGTGGCAGAAATATTTCATGATGGGGCCAACTGTAATGTGACCTCTTTGCTTCTCCCCTCAATTCTAAGCGCAGCAAGTACTTTGCCCTGATTCCTGTACTGGGAGAATCACCAAGAGACTCTGTGATTCAAAGCTGGCCATCTAGTCTCCTATATAACTTTATCCCTACCCCTGTCATTCCCTAGTTTCTTCAGAAATCATCTCAGTGAAAGAGCAAAGTAATTCTCATTGTCCCATTCTGGCCTCAACAAGTGTGGTTTCCCTTCCTGTGGCCTCATCTAGTTCACACTTCCTGGGTGTTGGATCCTTTTCGGGACCTTCTATCTCACCCATCTGGGATGTCTCACCTGGATATTCCGATCCTCAAACTGACCACATGGTTTCTCCACTTCCAGTGATGACTAGACACTCCAGGCTTTATTCTCCAGTCTGTCATATCCTTACATCATCGTAGGAAAATTCTAGTAGAAAGATTTATAAGAGCAAAGGGAAAATATTTTCCATTTGGGCTCTCCAGGGACAACTAGATCTGTTTTCAGCATCGATTCCAGCTATTCTTGACTTCCTTTCTTCCATTTTCACTAGTGGAGCTGGTTACTTGACAATTAATGTCCGATTTGCTGCCATTTTTAATTTTCACTTATAGGATGACCATTCTTCTTTGGCCTCACTGAGGTTACATAAGGCCTTTCTCAAAGATACCATTCTACTTCAACCATCTATTAAAGACTCAAGTTCTCCATGGGATTTAACAGTGCTTCTTCAGGCTTTGACTTAGCCCCCCCTTGAGCCCTCTGCCAAGGTGGACTTAAAGTTTTTATCATGGAAAACCATTTTTTCTGGCTGCAGTTTACATTGGCAAGACTAGTATCAGAGCTCCAGGGTCTCTTCCCAAACACACTGTATCTGTTTTTTCATAAGGATAGGGTGTCCCTTCGGACTAACCCTTCCTTTTTACCTAAGAAGCCATCAAAGACTGCTATCAATCAGTCCATCAACCTACTTGTTGTCTTTCCCAAATTTTCTAGCAAGGGAGAGTACATATACGTATGTTGGATGTTCATAGGCAGCTTAGATTCTGTTTCCACAGAACTAAAGATTACAGGAAGTCAGATTGTCTTCTTTTCTGAGGCTAAATTGGGAAAGACAGTTTCTAAAATAATGTTACCCTCATAGCTCTCTGATAGTATTTCTTTTGTTTATAAGACTAAAGAGTTGACCTTGCCTAAACCTCCTAAGACTCACTCCAGCAGATATGTGACTATGTCGTGTGGTTTCTGGTCTAGAGCTTCAATGGGTAACATTTGTTCAGCTGCTACTTGGTCTAATGTTCATACCTTTATTGCTCATTACAAATTGGGCATCTTATGTAGGAATAGGCCAGCATTTGGCTCTGTTGTAGTCCAGAATATCCTTCCTTGAGGATCATCCAAAGTTTACTCTAGCTGGGAACTCTGTCGCTCCAGTTGAGGAATGGACAAAAAAGACAATATACAAAAGTTATGCACTCAACATAATGATGCATCTGTGTTGTCTGTTTTCTTCCTTCCTCAACCTCTTGCCCTTCATCCCCCTTCCTGCTTTGGAAGGTTTTCTTTTGGGCTCGTAGTATTTTGTGAGGAGTATTTCCTCCCTGCCTTGCTGAATGAGTTCCAGTCTTCGTCTTTCTTCCTCTTCTAGCTGAAATGAGTTTTAAATTGGAGTATGTTTATTTCCTAGGTATCTTGTTTTTGGTGCAAAATGATAGGCTAACTTGAGAACAAACTCGATCTGAGGTGATTCAGGAAAAAGAGAGGATTATGAGGAAGTGCAAGAGTTGGGACTGTGGAGCCAAAGTATACTGAATTGTCCAAAGCTGGATCAGAGACCCATTGGTTGAGGACAAATGAAACAGGCAGCAGAGATGCATTGTTATTGTGAGTACATAACTATTGTTTATTTTCTGGCAGTTTAATGTGGTTAAAGTGTGTGGAGCTAATTTTTAACACTGGTTTAGCACATTGGCTGCTTTGGTGTTTGGACTTTCTGTACTGGAAATTCTTTACTGTCTGTGAGTTGTAAAATAATTCTAAATCCATTTCAAATAGTGTTTTGTAATACCACAAACGTTTGGGAGAGATTAGTTCTGTGGGGATATATTTATAACTAGAAACATTAAGGGCTTATTGTGATACATTATCCTGTGCTGTCAGTTTGTTATTCTGGCTGTTGTTCTCTCCCCTGACTTGATGGATCCTAACTTTGGTACCCTCCCATCAAATGTTATTCTACCTAAAAAAAAAAAAAAAAACAAATAAATAAAAATACGCCCCAGCATATGACCACTTATCCTTTGCCCCGTCTTCCTGTAGTATCCTTTGCCCCGTCTTCCTGTAATGTAGCTTTGCTGGCCAATATGGAATGAGGATTAGGCTCATCCTTCATAGCTGTTCCAGTACCTGGTGCAGGGATGGGAGAACCAAACCCTTTAGTTGCAGGAGTAGTCTCCTTGCCGGATATACTGCTCTGTCCCCAGATATTTTATCTAGTAGTGAAGTTCACGGGAAAAAGAAACAAAAGCTTCATCATATGGCTGATAATCACATTATAACTGTTTGTAAGACTGATGTGGTTTTCCTTGGTTAAGATTATTCTGCAGACAGCTGATTCTGGTGGTTTTGTTCCCATACATGGTTCTAGTGCTAGTCTGACTAGAGACTTTCTGTTGTTTCAGAGACTGATGATGAATCTGCTGAGTACAGTGATGGTTTCTCAGCTGCCACTGAGTCCAGTCACTCTGAATATTCTGAAGGTGAACCTGAGCTTAAGTCCAAACAGGTGTTCTCTTTTCCTCAGATGATTGCTCTAAATTTAGTGATGTTTCTTGTTAGAGAGTAGTCAGGACCTTCTCCAGAGCTAGGCAGGGTATATAACCTTATACAGTACAAGATGCTCAATTTTGTGGCTATTCCTCCTCTTTTACTGGTCTTGGAACATGTTTATAAAGCTGCCTGCAGAACAACAGTGTCTACTAAAGCAGTTCCTAAAAAGGGTCAGAAAAATATATCGTCTTGGATATGACAGGTCTCTTTTCTCATTTGACTGCTGAACAAGCTGCAGTCTTCCCAGATACCAGCTCAAATAAAAAGTCTTTTAATCTAACACCCACCTGATAAAGAGGGAAAATAGATTGATCTTCAGTGCAAAAGGATATCTCTTTGAAGTAATGTAGCCTTTAGAATGTTAAAATATCAAGGCTATATGTGGAAATTTATTTACTGGTGTGCATACAGTTTTTTGCTGAATCCTTGCCTGCAGGGCAAGTCTTATATGAATGATATTGTTTCTGATTTGATTCAGATTTCAAAACATGCTCTGGGAGGTGCTCTTGAATGTGCAGATACAGTCTCAAACCAAGACAGTTCCCATCACAACACACAAAGCCACATCTCATTGTGTCTCAACTACCAAGCCCTTAAGGCAAAACATTCTTCAGCCCAGTATTCTGGTCATAGGAGACTCCATTATGAGACACACTAATGTCCTTCTTATCAGGCTGGATAAGGAGAAGATTACTGTTAGTTGCCTGTTAGGGTCCAGGGTTTGACAGATCACACAAGCACTGAGGTCACTTATCCCTAAGTAACAGTATTACTCAGTCATAGTCCATGTGGGTATGAATGACATAAGATGTACCTTCTTCGACTATATGAAGAGAGACATGATTGAGCTCTCAGAATATGTGTAACAGGCAGGTATGAGCCTAGCATTGAGCACCATTTTACCAGCTCCAAGGCTGATGCTAGAATACCAACAGAAACTGATCGACTTTAACAATTATCTTAGCTACTGGTGTCATTTCAAAGGGTCTAATACTTGTCAGCTTGGAAAGACATGGTCGACAGGCCATAATGCTTTGCCAGGGATGGTCTTCACCTAACACCTCTAGGCTTTTGGATATTGGACAAAACATTATCCACACTTATAGTGCCTTTTTAGGCACTAACAAATAGACAACCCTTCCAAAATAATAAAAGCTACTCAGGACAAACTGAAGATGTTAAAGGTCATTGACAGAAATGCTCAGCAAGTAACTGCTCTCCCTAGAAACTGTCTTCACCCTGGAGAATGCTGACATCTGTGCAGTCACTGAAACATGGTTCATAGCCATGGAAAACACTCAGTAAGTGCATAGCTATAACACCTTCATATGTTCCTACCACCCCCTGAACATATCTACAAAAAAGTATAAGCACACCTCAAGGCTGGTCAAACAATATGACATGCTTGCGCTACTCCATGTCCAAATAACCTTGGGAAAAATCAATTACCGTATTTTTGCAAACTACAGGTCCCCCACCACGAGCCAGGAAACCCATACATCATACCTGAAGTTACTAGAATCACTCACCATCCAATCTAATACCATAGCCTTGGGTGATTTTAACTACCCCACCATTAATTGGGAGACATACATGGCCATTAATATGCAGGCCCAAAGATTTCTTGACTTTGTAAATTCAAATGCACTGGAGCAGCTAGTCTGCAGCCCCAGTAGGGGAATAAATATCCTATATCTCGTACTCACAAACATGGGAGAGCATTACACCCCCCCCACCCCACCCCCAAATTGTGATGTCCTCACTGGTAAGATCAGATCTCATAGTGGTCTGCTTTGAAATAAAGGTAAAACTAGGTCCCCCACCTAACCCAAAAAAAAACCTTAAGAGCCTCTCTAAGGTAAATTACTCCCATTAAGGGACAGCATAGCTAGTTTCTAAGCTCTCCCAAATCCAGAAAACATGGAAACCTCTGCAGATGCATACACAAAAGCCCAGTATGACTATATAAACAGCGCATAGAAAAAAATAGTTCCCGACCAAAATAAACCTAAGTCAAACTGCAAAACCAAGCCACCCTGGTGGATCCCTGGTATTAGTAGGTTGTACAACAAAAGAAAGAAAAGCCTATCCAGAAGTAAGAGGGAATGTGCACAATAAAGCAAAAAGTCTCTCATTAGTCTAAACAAGCAAATCAGGGAACTAGTCAAGTCTCTGAAAGCAGACTTTGAATAAAAGTAGCCTCTAATGCTTAAGATAACCATAAGGAATTTTTCAGTTATGTCCACAATCTTAAGGGCAACACCCAAAGATGTGCGGAATTAGTTTCAGATGGTATCACCTCTATTTGGCCAGAAGATATAGAAATCTGCTGGCCAACAAATTCAGCTGAAATTTCACCTCCCTATCACCCCCAGTTCTACACAAGGAATACCGTTTACCACTCCACTGCCAGTTATCACCAAAGAACAGTTTGCCATTGCACACTATAAAGCTAAAAACACAGCTTCAGTGGGGCCTGACAATATATCAGGTTGCCGCTTAAATAGCATAAATCAGGAATTATCAGGGCCATTATGATTTTTATTTAATCACGGCCTCTGGACTGGCTGTGTCCCAGTAGAGTGGAGGACAGCAACAGTCAACCATATGCATAAAGAGGGAATATCTACTGACCTGGAAATTACAGACCCATAAGTTTGACTAATTTTGTATGTTAAGCTATGGTAAGAATAATCATGGACCCAATAAATAATGACATAGGAACCCTCCAAACACTGGACTCGACCCAGTTCGGCTTTTTTAAGGGCAAGACATGCCTACTGAATCTAGTGGATTTCTTTGAGCAACTCACTAAGGCCATGGATGAGGGTAAAACAGTATACCACCTACCATGACCTGGCAAAGGCGTTTGACACAATTCCCTGCTCAAGTATTATAAATAAACTCATAAAACTGGGCATAAATTCGTACATCACCAGATGGCTAGTCAGTTAGTTCATGGACAGGATATATGTAGTTAAAGTGGGTAAATCCAGATCTAGCAGGAGACCAGTTACAAGTGGTGTGCCACAGGGATGAGTGCTGGGATCACTCCTGTTCGGAATATACATGTTCTGTAGTCCTGTCTCACCTTCATTCTTACATATGGGTTCAGAACCGATCCTCAGCTCCGACTTGGCCGATTACAAAGCTGAAAGTCTCTCAGTTGGCTCGTGGCAAGGTAGGTATCCCATAGTGCACTAGTAAGAATCCCCAGATCTCGTTTGCCAAGTCTACAAGTTCAGAAGAACTTTCTTGGCCGTGGCTAAGTTGGATATTTTCATTACTATTATTGTTCTTATTGATATTTTTGCATATAATATAGCTTAGTTTATATAGTTTAGGTTGTAATTATTATAGGTAGTAAATAGTAGTATGTTTTGCTATTTTTCTGAAGTTGTTGTTGAGAACTTGTTGGCCATTTCTAGGCCTGTTTTTGTTCTCCGAGTGGTATCCCTTTCTGTGTGCTAGTTTTTGAGATAGTTTTTCTATTAGCGCAGGTCCGTGTTTGTGTTGAGTCCTTTTCGTCTAGTATTGTATTTCACTTGAATAGTATTCTTGTGTGCAGTGTTGTTTACTATTCTTATTAGCTAGTATTTAGCCTGTTGTTTAAATTTACATTTTGTGGTAGCCTTTCTTCTGACATAGCTTCTTTCCTGTTTAGACAGCTAGATCCGTTTAAGTTAGAGGACTTGTCCTCTATTAACCTCTTTTCTGGTGTTGTTTCCTCAACAGGGCTAGGCCTGTTTCAGCTAGAGGACCTAGTCCTCTGTTTGTCGCTCGTCTTGTGTGTTTATCTTTAGCAGGGCTAGGCCCATTTAAGTTAGAGGACCTAGTCCTCCATTGTGTTTTCTTGTGTGCAGTGATTCTTGCAGGGCGAGTCCCGTTTAAGTTAGAGGACCTTGTCCTCTCCTTCTGCTTTTGATAGTGTTCTGTTTGTGTGAAGCATGTCTAAGGAGTCTAACGATCATAAGCCTTCAGGTTTTAAAAAGTGTCTTAAGTGCTCCCAAAAAAATGTCAATAACTGACGGGCATAGCAACTGTGTTTACTGTCTCGGCACCATTCATCTTCAGGAAACATGTTCTTTCTGTCACTCCTTCAGATCTCAAGTTCTCCAAGAAAGGAAGAACAAACTAATCCTGAAAGGTCTCCTTAAGCCTTCCTTTGTGGAGGATTTAGGCAGTTCTTCATCCTCACACTCCAAGTCTCCTTCTTCAAAGAAAGAAGAGGTCAAGTCGGCCAAGAGACATTCTCCTGCACTGACTATTTTGTCTGGACCTCCTCAAAACGTTTTGATATTGGATAAGCCTTCTACCTCTTCGGCTCTACTGCCCTCAGAGCCGGTCGAGGTTACTGATATTGACACTCCAGTGTCAGCCCCAAGTTTTTCGGAGCCGACCACTGAGAATTTACCTCGGAGCTGGTCCAGAGAGTTATTGCCGGTCTCCCCAACTTTACGATCTCCTATATTGCAGAGATCTAGGTCGCCTACCTTGTCATCCAGATCCTCCAAGAGCCTTTCTGAAGAGGATGTAGAGAGAGTAGTGCTTAGACTCCTGAAGTCATCGGCTTTACCAAAATTGATACTGGCTCCGACCCAGTCGGTTTTGGAGCCATCTAAGTCCATTCTCCCTGTTGCTGTTCCTCCTCCAAGCCATGTTGGTCCTTTGGAGCCAGAACTTTAGGTGCCACTTGTTGTGGAACCCTTGGTTCCAGCACCTCTTGTGTCTGTTTTGGAGCTGAGTTCCGCTCTGACACCTTCGGCGCCGTCCTTGGTGTCTAGGAGCCGAAGCTCATCGGTCGGCGCCAACAGGAACACTTGGACCTGAACTTCTTCGGTTCCGAGTCTACCTCTCGGTGCATCAGCTAGGTTGAGCTCAGATCCTTATATCCATCTCGGAGCCGATCGCTTTGGACCCAAGGGCTATTTCTGTTTCCTCGGAACTGGGACTGTCCTCAGAGCCAGAGAGATTTGCATTTGAGATGATGAGGAGCATGCTGTCTAGGTCGTCAGCTCCGCACAAGGGTACCGATGCTCTTGCCCCTCAAGCACCGACCTCTGTCTCAGCAGCAGAGACCCGCAGCCTCAGGAGCCTGCATTGGGTGGCCCCCAGTCTTCCGAGACCTCTCCAGAATACCCTTCTGAGGAGCTCCCTCAGAAGAGAACTTGCAAAAGGAAGCATGTAGACTCCCCGGATGAGTCCATCACCTCGTACACTGACCTAGAGGAGTCAGAAGGGTCCCCTAGGTCATCCTCTGATGATATCTCCTTTGTAGATATCTTAGAGATCCTGAAACAGAGAGGCGTTGACCCACCCCTTCTGATGAGGAGTCAGTGTACCTTTCGGGTCTCAACCTTCAGCCTCTTGGGTGTCTCCACCTTTCGATGAGCTCCTGGACCTAGTTAGTTGAAAGTTGTGGGAAACTCCTGATGCCATGGAACCAGTCCCCAGAAGGCCCAACAGATTTCTCTCAGCCCAAAGGAGAAAGAGTTCTTAACCAAAGGTGTGCCTGTAGATGCCATGGTGGTGGCGGCAGCCACAAAGAAGGAACTAGTGGAGACTTCTACATCTATCCGTCCACCCAACAAGAAGTCTCGAAGGATGGATAGATATGAGAAGCATATTTTCTCTTCAGTGGCTTTTACACTCAGATCGCTGAATTCCCTCACTCATTTTACTAGGCTTCAAAGAGATTTCCTAAAGGAACTAGGAGATACTCTCCAAGGTACATCAACTGAAGGAGTCCCTGAGAAAGTTACTGCTCAGTTTTCCACCTTAAACTCCATTGTTAACTCCTCCATGAGGCTGCTATCCTATACAGCAGATGGAACGAGTAGGTCAGCGGGTTCAGGAGTTTCCCTTAGGAGACACACCTGGATGCATTTATGTAACTTTGCTGAGCCCTTCAAATCTACTTTTACCAACGTCCCCTTTGATGGTTCCTCTTTGTTTGGACCAAAGGTAAAAGATACTCTCACCAGGTGCGACCAGGAAGGAAAACTCTCTCTGCCATGGGAGTACGTTTTTCTGTCCCTTGTAGACCATACCCCAAGGGTCAGAGAGGCAGGAAAATGTGGTTCAAGAAATCCCAGAGATTTTTCCCGGACGCACAGGGTGTTTCCTCCTTCAGAGGCAGAGAAGGAGGAGCTAATGGTAGACATCGCCCTAGAGGCAAGGGGGGCCCACAAAACCAGGGTGGTCATAAATTCCTTTTGTGGATGCCCCTATCAGCGCTCCTGAAATGGGGCCTGGCTGCGCGTCTCTGGAGCCAGTCGGGGGTTGCTTATCTTTTTATCCAGAATCCTGGCTCAACATCACCCAAGACAAGTGGGTACAAAGAATAATCACCAGAGGATACTCCATACCCTTCTTTCTCCCACCCCATACCACCAAGAAGATCCCAGATGTTCCACCCAATCACAGGTATCAAGCAACCATAAAAGTTCAAAAGTTGCTTACAAAGAGAGTCATCCAAACCATCCCCACAGACCAGATAGGATTCGGAACTTACTCCAGATTCTTTTTAGTGCCAAAAACGAACAGGGGACTGGAGCCCATTTTGGACCTCAGTAAATTAAACAAATCAGTGAAGAAGTCCAGGTTCCGAATGGTAACCCTGCAATCTATACTCCCTCTGTTAGGGAAAGACAATTGGATGTGCTCCATAGATCTCCAAGATGCCTACTACCACATCAAAATGGACAGAGCATCGAGGAGTCATTTACACTTCAGGCTGGGAGCCAGTCATTATCAATTTCGTGCTCTGCCCTTTGGTCTCACCACAGCCCCCAGGGTGTTCACCAAATGCATGGGGGTAGTGAGAGCTCACTTTAGACGTCTTGGATTCCAAGTGTTTCCTTACCTGAACCACTGACTCCTGACCGCCATCACCAGACACCTACTTCTACAAGCCAGGGATTCAGCCATCCAGCTCTGCACCTAGCTAGGGATTACGATAAATTGGGAAAAGTCTGCCTTGCCGCCCTCTCAATATGTGACTTTTTATAGGTGCAGAAATAGTCCAGTCGCCATGATGGCTTGTCTTCCTGCAGACAGAATACAAAATCTCAGACAACAGATATACAGTTTACTTCTTCAACAAAGAGTCAAAGTCAAGACAGTGCTGAAACTTTTAGGGACCATGGCTTCTACCATAACTCTAGTTCCACTAGCCAGACTACATATATGAATCCTTCAATGGCTACTCTTTTCCCAGTGGTCACTTCAACAACTGCCTCTGTCTCATCCTATTCTGATAACATCTTGCAAAATGGACCTTCGTTAGTGAATTCAGCCCAATCAACTAACGACAAGAACACATTTCCTTCCTCGCCAACCCGTTGCTACTGTGACCATGGATGCCTCCCAGATTGGGGGGGGGGGGGGCAGGGGCATTATCTAGGCAGGACTGTCCAAGGCACATGGCAAGATCACGAGGCTCACTTGCATATCAATGTCCTAGAGATGAGAGCAGTGCTACTAGCATTGCGAGCACTTCAAGACTTTCTTCCTCTAGGAACGATAGCAATCCAGTCGGACAATATGTCAGTGGTATGGTATTTAAACAAACAAGAAGGGACCAGATCTTACCCCCTATGTCGAGAAGCTCTTTGTGTTTGGCAGTGGGCGATATCTTACCAACACTTTCTAGTAGCAACACATATCACGGGGACAACCAATGTGATAGCCAACAAGCTCAGCAGGGCAATCTTGATGCCTCACGAGTGGTCTCTGAATCAAAAAGTTAAGGAACAGATTTTCCGCAAATGGGGACAGTCTTGTTGCAATCTGTTTTCCAGGCCGATCAACGCCAAATGCAGCAACTACTTCTCCCTTATCCCCCATCCGAGGGATGCACTTGTTCGCAATTAGCCTCCGGGACTTCATTATGAATTTCCCCCCTTTCCACTGATATCGAAGGTGATCCAGAAAGCAAAGACCTTGGGAAGCAGAATGATTCTTATCACTCCTTACTGGCCTAGTCAGATTTAGTTCCCCTTTCTCAGGCCTCATCTTTTAGACAATCCATGAACTCTGGACCCAGTTCCAGACCTCTTGACACACATGTCAGGCACCCTCCGCCCCTGCCTCCACACCCTCAACTTGACAGTGTGGCTGCTCCACTTCCATCCCTAGTCAGGCTTCATGATTTTTCACCTGCAGTTACCCATATCCTCATGTCTTCCCACAAGCCTTCCACGAGGAAATTATACGCTAGCAAATGGAAAAGATTTTCTATCTGGGCAAAAGAGAAAAACGTAGATCCTTACACAGCCTCCATTCCCTTGGTATTAGAATTCCTAACCAAACTTTTTCATCAGGGATCAGCTGCTGCTACAATCAAAGTTCAACTAGCAGCGATCTCCAGTTTTCATTTGGAACAACATGACCCTAATCTTATGGCTCACAGATTGTGCAAAATTTTCCTTAAAGGCACTACCTTGCTAAGACCTTTCTTTCATGAACCTGTATCTTCTTGGGATCTAAATTTCTTTCTGTCCAAACTTACTTCCCCACCTTTTGAACCCGCACATTCTTGTGAACTGAAGTTCCTTTCTTGAAAGACCATTTTTCTAGTAGCTGTTACATCCGCCAGAAGAGTGTCAGAGTTAAAAGCACTGTCAGTCAAACCTCATTACTTGATTTTTCTTAGAGACAGCGTTTCCCTTCATACAAACCCATCCTTCATCCCCAAGGTTTGCTCTCAGTCTGATTTGAATCAAATTATCGAACTGCCAGTATTTTTTCCTAATCATTCAAACAGGGCAGAATATAAATTTCATCAACTTAATGTTCACAGACAGTTAAGGTTCTATCTACATAAAACCAAGGAACTTAGAAAATCAGACCAATTGTTCGTATCTTTTTCTGAGACAAGGAAAGGTATGCCAGTCTCTAAGATAACTCTATCAAATTGGATTTCTAACTGTATCTTGTTTATTTACTCTTCCAATGGCAAGGAACTCCCGTTTCAAATTAAGGCTTATTCTACCAGATCCCTATCCACATCTGATGCCTTTCTAGCCAGAGTCCCAGTTGACAGTATTTGTGCAGCAGCAACTTGGGCTACCCCTCATACCTTTATTACTCATTACAAATTGGATTTGGCCTCAAGGGGTAGAGCCTCCTGGTTCCACGTTTCTTAGGAGTATATTCCCACGAGCCACCTGAGAAAAAGGTGCTAGGGGCACTGTCCCATATGTAAGAATGAAGGCAAGATAGGACTACAGAACATAAGAAGTTATGTACTCACCATAACATTCCATGTTTGTAGTCCATCTTGCCTTCATTCTTACGAACGCATCCACCTACCGCCGTCCATGTATCCGTGGAGGATCTGGAGACAAGATAATATTTCTCTTCTGTAGGGTGGAGACCTTTCATCTTTGTTCATTGTGGAAATTTTTTCTATCACTTTTATAGTCAGCAGCAAACAAGATCTGGGGATTCTTACTAGTGCACTATGGGATACCTACCTTGCCACGAGCCAACTGAGAGACTTCGAGCTTTGTAATCGGCCAAGTCGGCTCCGAACCCATATGTAAGAATGAAGGGTGAGATGGACT
The DNA here is from genome assembly GCF_019279795.1 of Protopterus annectens. Lineage (NCBI taxonomy): Eukaryota > Metazoa > Chordata > Ceratodontiformes > Protopteridae > Protopterus > Protopterus annectens. The sequence continues at coordinate 1,225,833,567 of NC_056728.1, read as the reverse complement.
ACAAACATGGAACGTTATGGTAAGTACATAACTTCTTTTTCTCTGAAGTCAAGGCTCTGGATGATAAAGTTTGCCAATGATGGCAAGATGGGAGCATTCATTGAATCTCCCAACAATGTAGATATCCTTCAAGAGGGTCTAGATCAGACAAATGATTGCTGCCAGAACCATGGCCTAAAACTAAATGTGAAAAAAAAGCATTATCATACTCTTTGAAGTCAAATTCCCCTGGAAATTACATTAATAGCACACCCCTAAGAATAGACTCAGAGGTGAGAGATCAAGGTACACAGACAGATAGTATCCCAAACTTTGCACAGTGGTGAGGAAGTCATTCTTTATGGTACAGCTTATAAGTAAAGGAATGGCATCCAGATCCATAGGAATTAAAGTCCCACTGTACTCAGCCCTCATTAGACCAATATTTAAGTACAATGCTTCATTTGGCATTTACTTGACTAGGCACTTACAGCAGCTGGCATGACCTCAGAGGTTCCTCACAAAGTAAATAGAGGGTGTAAACAACATGTCCTATGCGGATAGAATAAAAGCCTAATCCCATTACTCTTGTCTGCTACCAGCTATTAAGGGGTGACCTATGCCTGATCTACAAGGCACTCACAGATCCAGCCATGCTAGAGTTGCTACACATCTGCAAGCTAAACAGCACAAGGTCACCCGGTGTAAGGATCTAAACTTAGTCAGTGACTCAAACAAAATATGCTAGAGGGACAGATATGTGTCTCAGCGATTGCTCCTTCTTTGGAACAGGTTTCCTATTCCCATTAAGCAGAGCCCTTCCCTGGCCCTCTTCAAATGCAGTTTGGATCAATGGATGGGAAATCTTAAATTCACACTTGAGGTAGTGCCTGTATCCTTTATGGATAGAGGCAGTCTGTAAGGTACTCAAGGAATTGGCACAAGCCAATGCTATGCTCTTGCCCCTAGGGGCATATATTGGGTAAAATTGGGTAATATTGGTTAGGCTTGTAAGGGCTCATAAGCCATTAGCCTAGTAATCTCATATGAACCTATGAGAAATGTTGCTTCTTCTGTTGTAACAAGGTGGTTTGCTTGGTTACATATGAATGCATCTTTGAGTACTGAATTGATGTTTAGACCATCTGTTATACAGATTCTCAAACAGTGGGATGATAGAGGCAAGTTAATGCATGGAGTATCTAGGATGTTTCATGTACCCAAGTTCTTCTCAAGCAAGGTGTCTTCCTTCCAGGGTAAGAACAAACAAAAATCACAGAAAAACAAGTCAGGGATCCAAAAGGAAATGGCAGAAGGATAATTAATTGAAACCAAACGAGAGGGGCACTTTTCTGAAAAAGAATCAACCCCCTGCAAAGCAATGACTATGCTGATTCACAGAGCACTCCTACCCCCCCCCCCCACCTTCCTTCTTCCCCAGGCTCTGTTTCATACCTGCTGCCTGGCCACAAGTAGGCTGAGATTAATGGGTTCTGAGAATAATTTGGAAAGGATACCTTTGGCTGTGGATAGAAAATCCTTCCTTATTCAGGGGAATTCCACCACACCCACCAGACCAGGCAGAGTTGTTTCCTTCGCTGGTCCATCACATAGTAGAAGCAGACTCCACAGAAACAGTGCCCGAGATACACAAAAGCAAAGGAATGTTATGTTGTCCTATCTTGCCTTCATTCTTACTGGTTGCGTTTGGAACCAATCCTCAGTTCCAACTCGGCCGTCTACTAAAGCTCGAAGTCTTCCACTTGACTCGTGGCTGAATCACTATCCCATCATGCACTGGTGTACTTCCCCAGATCTCGTTTGCCACCAAACAGATCGGAGGTTCTTCCATATTGACTGTGGCTAAGTTTGCATATTTTACTTTTTTTTTACCTCTTCAAAGTTTTTCCATTAGGGTAGCATAGTATAGTTAGAGATTTACCTAGAAGTGTTTCTCTTAAGATATTACAGTGTAACGTTTATCCGCTAAAAGGATTTGCAGTTTGGCCATCGTTTTCTCATCAGGCCTTGTTCCCTATCCCGTACTAATTTTGAATCCATGTTTAGGGTTCACTTAAGCCTTTCCTTTGTGCACTGCTTAAGTTAGAAGTGTGTCAAACTTTTCTTTACTTGTATTTTCTACTTAAGTCATTAGTTAGCTGAGCTTGTGCCCGTTTAAGTTAGAGGGCTAAGCGCCCATTTATGTTAGAGGGCAAAGCTATATATATATATATATATATATACATATATATATATATATATATATATATATATATATATATATATATATATATATATATATATATATATATATAGATATATATATATAGATATAGGGTTCTACCTGACTTCGACAGCGCAGAAGACCGACAGCGAATTGAGCTCCAGAAGACCAACGAAGAAGACCGACGAATCGCGAGTTGCAGAACATCGACAATGCAGAAGACCGACACGACGGATGACAACACCAACGCCGAGGATGCCGACATGGGGAAAGGCTGTGTGAGTATGCGGTAGTGACGGACGTTAGGGTGCGAGGCAGGTAAGTGTGGAGATTGACGGTCTGTGGGGATAGGGGTGGGTTAAGTGAGTTAGGGTTAGGATGCGATAGGGATGAGTTAAGTGAGTTAGGGTTAGGGAGCGATAGGGTGGGTTAAGTGAGTTAGGGTTAGGGAGCGATAGGGTGGGTTAAGTGAGTTAGGGTTAGGGAGCGATAGGCGGGTTAAGTGAGTTAGGGTTAGGGAGCGGGTAGGTAAGTGTGCGATAGTGACGGACCTTAGGGTTAGGGTAAGGTTTAGTGTGGGCTTGTAAGGATTTTGGTGTGCTTGTGTTGTGTGTGTGGTTTGTGGAATGGGGATGTGTTTTGTGTTTAATAATTGTTATTGTGGTGTGTGCAGTGTATGGGGTTTCGTGTTTGTGTACCGTCGGTTATTTCGTTGTCGGTTATGTGTGGTTTCGTGTTTATGGACTGTCGAATATGTGGTGTCGGTGATGTGGTTGTCGGTGTTGTGTGGTTTCGGCTATGTCAGGTAGAACCAGATATAGATATATAGTCTGTTAGTGTGTGCTGTGGTTTTAGATATATTTTCTTAGTGGGTGTGTTTTCCAGTTGTAATCTTAGTGTGATTCCTTTTTTCTTTTTTTTGATATTTGTACAGTTAAACAGTTATCAAACCTGTTGTGTGTTTTTCTATTAGTCTTTTGCTAAGCATAATATCCAAGGAACAAAAAGAGACAAAGCCATCCGGCTTCAAAAAATGCCAAAAATGCTCCCAAAAAATGTCCATAACCGTGTTTACTATCTTGGGGCTATTCATTTACAAGAAACATGTACCTTTTGTGACTTGTTTAGCTCCTGGGTTTTGCAAGAGAGGAAAAATAAATTAATAGTGAGAGAACTTCTAAAGACCCCTTTCTCTGAGGCTTTAGACGGTCTGAGCACCTCCAGCAAGTCCATCTCATCTTCCTTGTCACCTGCTTCAAAATCTGATAGACCTGAAAAAAGACCTTCCTCATCTTCTTCAAGGCATTTGGAGCTGCCAGAGAAGATACCAAAAATAACTTCTTTGGATCCAAAGGGATCTGGGTCTGAAAAGTCTCCTTCTTATGTGCCAAAGGACTCGAAACCAAGAGAAATACAAAGTCAGAGCTGGTGGCCTGAACTGTTATTGGTCTCCCCTACATTGATATTGCCTATATTACAAACATCTGGCTCAACATCCCTTTCCTTTAGGCCCTGCAGAAGCCTTTCGGGCGACAATGTGGATAGAGTGATGCATAGACTTTTGAAGACTCTGGCGCTGGCAAAACTTCTATCGGCTCCAGCCCTGACGGTTTTGGAGCCAGCAAAGACCTTTTCATCCACTTCGATTCCTCGTCTGAGCCAATCTGGAACATCGGAGCCAGAATGCCTGGAACTGATTGTGATAGAAGATTTGGTTCCGAGACCCACTGTGGGGCTTTCGGACCCATTGTTTGCTCCGGCATCCTTGGTGCCGTCCGAGATGTCTAGGAGCCGAAGCTCTCTGGTCGGGTCCGGAGGGGGGGGCCCGGACCCGAGATTTCTCAGTTCTGAGATTGGCTGTTGGAGCCTCGCTGTGGGTGTGCTTGGCTCCTACATCAGCTTCGGAGGCGGCTCCCTTGGCTCCGGGGGTTTCCTCTGCTCCATCGGAACCAGAGGCATCCTCGAATCAGGGGAGAGGGGCTTTCAAGCTATGAGGAGAGTGCTGTTCTCTCATACAGCTCTACACATGTGTTCGGACATTCTTCCCTCGAAAGCCCCAGCTTCTGTCTATGTACCCCCTCAACCACAGGACAGCGGAGATTCCAGACCTCAGGGTACCCCATTGGGCGAACAACACTCTTCCGAAACCTCTCCAGAATACCCTTCTGAAGAGGGCCCCCGGAAGGGACTTTGCAAGAGGAAGCATATAGACTCCCATGAGTCTGTTATATCTGACACTGACCTCGAGGAATCAAAAGGGTCCCCACGGTCTCCCTCTGGGGATATCACCTCTGCAGATATCCTAGAAATCCTTAAGCAGAGAGGTGACTGGAAGTCCATCAACCCTTCTCAGGATGAGTCAGTGTACTTGAAGGCCTTTGGATCTCACCCTACAGCCACCTGGTTGTCTCTGCCTTTCGACGAACTCATGGAACTAGTTAGTCGAAAGGCGTGGTAGTCTCCAGACTCAATGGAACCAGTCCCTCGGAGGCCTAACAAATTTATTACAGTCCCAGATGACAAACCTTTTCTTTCTAAGGGCATTCCTGTAGATGCTATGGTGGTGGCAGCAGCCACCAAAAAGGAACTTTCCGAGACATCCTCATCTGTTCATCCACTGAACAAGGACTCTCGTACGATGGACAGATATGGGAAGCTCATTTTTTTCTTCAGTGGATTTTACACTCCAATCGCTGAACCGCTTGACACATTTTACAAGGCTTCAGAGAGATGTCCTAAAGGAGCCAGGAGATACTCTTCAAGGTTCACTAGCTGTAGAGGTCTCTGATAAGGTAGCCTCTCAGCTATCCACCTTAAACTCAGTAGTGAACTACATGAGACTCATCTCATATGCAGCAGATGGAACGATTAGGGCAGCAGGTTCAGGAGTTTCCCTAAGGAGACACTCCTGGATGCGCTTGTGTAATTTTGTGGAATCCTTTAAATCTATCTTTGTCAATGCCCCTTTCAATGGTTCCTCACTCTTTGGACCAAAAGTTAAAGATACACTCACCAGATGCGAGCAGGAAGGAAAAACTCTCTCTGCCATTGGAGTATGTTTTTCCATACCTTCAAGACCTTATCCCAAAGGTCAGAATGGGAGGGAAATGTGGTTCAGAAAATTCCAGGGAGTTTTTCAGGATGCATGTGGTGAATCTTTCCCCAGGGGCAGAGGGGGAAGTAATAATGGCAGACGCCATTCTCGTGGCAGAGGGGGTCCACAAAACCAGCGCAACTGCGATTCCTTTCATGGCAGGCCCTTCCAGTGCTCCTGAAGAGAGGCCCGCCTGTCCACCTCTGGAGGCAGTTGGGGTTCGATTATCTTTGTACCCAGAAGCCTGCCTAGAAATAAAAAGAGATAGATGGGTACAAAGCATAATATCCAGAGGTTACTCCATATAGCTTTTCTCTTCCACTCCCATACATAAGAAACATCCCAGACATTCCACTCAGTCAAAAAGAACAAGCAACTATAGATGTCCAAAAGTTGCTAGACAAAAGTGTCATCCAGACAGTCCCCGCAGACCATATAGGATCCGGAACTTACTCAAGATTCTTTTTAGTGCCAAAAAGAACAGGAGACTGGAGACCCATCTTGGATCTCAGCAAATTAAACAAATTTGTGAAAAAGACCAAGTTCCGGATGGTGACCCTGCAGTCGATTCTTCCCTTTCTTGGGAAAGACAATTGGATGTGCTCTGTAGACCTCCAAGATGCGTACTACCACATAAAAATGTCCAGGCCATCAAGGAGTCATTTGCACTTCTGGCTAGGAGCCAGTCATTACCAGTTTTGAGCTCTGCCTTTGGTCTCACTACAGCCCCCAGAGTGTTCACCACATGCATGGCAGTAGCCACAGGTCACCTGAGGCGGCTAGGATTCTGAGTGTTTCCATATCTAGAAGACTAGCTCCTAACTGCCACCAACAAACATCTACTACAGCAAGCAAGAGAGACGACCTTACATCTTTTCTCCCACCTGGGATTAACAATAAACTCAGAAAAATCTGCCTTGTTGCCATCTCAGTATATTACCTTTATAGGAGCAGATCTAGACAGAGTCACTGTGATGGCGAAACGACCTGCAGAAAGATTTTCTCTACTCAGACAACAAACTTCTAATCTTGAGTCAAAGACCAGAGTGAAGGTAAGGATAGTTCTAAAAGTCCTAGGAACCATGGCAGCAGCGATAACCCTGGTTCCCTTAGCTTGCATACACATAAGGGTTTAAGGGTTCTTCAGTGGCTTCTGTTCTCTTAATGGTTGTTACAACAACTTGCCATGTCCCACCGAATCAGGATTACAGAATCTTGCAAGAGAGACCTACAGTGGTTGCTTCTTTCCAGTCATGTGACGGGAGGTTGAGCCTTTCAACCACAACAACCTGTGGCAACAGTGACCATGGACACCTCCCAGATCGAGGGGGGGGCATTATCTGGGGACGATCGTCCAGGGTTACTGGCAGGAACATGAGGCCCATTTGCACATCAATGTCCTAGAGATGAGACCAGTGCTATTGGCTTTGCAGGTACTTCAGGACTCTCTTCCGCTAGGAACAACTGCTATTCAGACAGACAACATGTCAGTGGTCTGGTACATACACAAGCAAGGAGGAAACAGATCTTACCCCCTTTGTCAAGAGGCACTCAGATTATGGCAATGGGCAACATCTTCCCAGCGCTTTCTGGTAGCAGTGCATATCCTGGGGGAAATCCAACGTGATAGCAGATAGACTCAGCAGGGCAATACTAATGCCTCACGAGTGGTCCCTAAAACAAGAGATATCAGAAAGGATATTCTGAAAAATGGGCCAGCCTTGCTGCGACCTTTTTGCCACCCCCATGAATTCCAAATGCAGCAACTACTTTGCCCTGATCCCCCCTCCGGGAGAGTCACCAAGGGACACACTTGTACACGATTGTCCCTCGGGACTTCTTTATGCATTTCCTCCCTTTCCATTGATACTCAAAGTCATTTAGAAAGCTAAATTACTGGGAAGAAAACTCATCCTCATTGCCCCATACTGGCCTCATCAGATTTGGTTCCCCTTCCTCTGGCCTCATCTTTAGGAGGAACCATGGGTTCTGGACCCAGTTCCAGACCTTCTGACTCATATGTCCGGAACACCCCATACTACTCTCCACACTCAAATTGACAGCGTGGCTGCTCCAGTTCCAAATATAGTCAGGCTTCATAATCTCACACCAGCAGTGAAACGTATACTAATCTCTTCGCACAAGGCCTCAACCAGAAAGTTATATCTCTATAAATGGAGGAGGTTTTCATACTGGGCTTCGACAAAGAACATTGATCCCTTTTCTGCCCCAGTCAGCTCTATTCTTGAATTCCTGTTTTTTTACAGCTACTCTTAAAGTCCAATTGGCTGTAATTTCCAGTTTTTATATAAATGATTTGACGCCAAATTTGATATCACACAGGTTGTGCAAAGCCTTCCTAAAGGGCACTTCTTTGCTAAGACCTTCCATTAAAGACCCTCTTCCACGTCGGGATTTAAATTTTGTCCTATCTCACCTAACCCTTCCTCTCTTTGAGCCGGCATCAACATGTGATCTCAAATTTGTATCATGGAAAACTATTATGCTCATTGCCATCACTTCTGCCCGAAGAGTCTCAGAACTACAAGTTTTATCAATCAAACCTCTCTATATGATCTTCCATAAGGACAGGGTGTCTCTTCAAACCAATCCATCTTTTTTTACCAAAAGTATGCTCAGAGACTACTCTAAACCAATCTATTGAGCTGCCAATTTTTTTTCCTAATCATGGCAACAAGGCAGAATATAAGCTCCATCAATTGGATGTGCATAGACAACTATACTTCTATTTACACATAACTAAAGACTTCAGGAAATCTGATCAGTTGTTTATCTCCTTTTCAGAAGCTAAGAAAGGTATTCCCGTTTCTAAGGTAACACTCTCAAACTGGCTTTCAAATTGCATCACTTTTATTTACACTGCTAATAAGAGAGAGCTGCCCTTTAGAATCAAAGCCCACTCCACAAGAGGTATAGCAACATTATCTGCTTATCAAGTTAGACTGCCACTAGACAGCATTTGTGCTGCTGCTACGTGGGCACAGCCTCATAACTTTATCACTCATTACAAAGTAGATTTGGCCTCCAAGGACAGGGCCTCCTTTGGTTCCACTGTCCTGAAGAATGTACTCCCGTGAGCCACCCAGGATTTATGGTGCTAGGGACGCTGTCCCAACCGGTAAGAATGAAGGCGAGATAGGACAACATAGCATAAAGAAGTTATGTACTCACCATAACATTCCATGTTTGTTGTCCATCTTGCCTTCATTCTTACATTCCTCCCACCTTCCCCCAGCCCAGGGCGTCTGGAGGGCTTAGAGGTTTTTCCTTGCGGCAAGGAAGTTCTCTGAATTTCTTTGTTATCAGTATACTCTATAGAGTATCTTATATGTAAATTCATTACTATGGTTATAAGCAAACAAGATCTGGGTAAGTACACCAGTGCATGATGGGATAGGGATTCAGCCACAAGTCAAGTTGAAGACTTCGAGCATTAGTATACAGCCGAGTTGGAACGAGGATCAGTTCCGAACTCAACCAGTAAGAATGAAGGCGAGATGGATAACAAACATGGAACGTTATAGTTTCATAGTTTCATAGTATAGTACTAGGCTATCTGCCCTGGGGCATTTGTAAGCCTAGCCATAGTGATGTGGCTTTTGCCACCCCATGAAATGGTACAAAAATGTACAGAATAAATCTAGAATACTGTGCCTCTGTCTAGTAGTGACACAATGAAGTTCCCTTTATATAATAGAATTAGTTTACTGTGCCCCTGTCTAGCAGTGACACAGATGTGACCCCTGGGGTAAACATACGATCTCCCATCCACTCATCAAGATTTCTCTTGAAGAGAGTCAGTGAGGGGCTTTGCCTAATACGAACTGGGATCCTGTTCCAAAGCATGGGAAGCCTCTGGGTTATGAATCTATCCCTCCAGCATGTCCTATTCATACTTGTGCCGAGGTTTAAGTCTTTAGCTCTTGTGGTCCTGATGGATTTGGATTTTTTGAGGTGGAGCATGTCCATCAGATCCTGATTGGACATGGCCTTGTACGTCAGGCAGAGATCACCTCTGAGCAGGCAGTATGCTACTGAATAGAGCTGAAGTTTCTTTAGTCTGGCAGAATAAGACATATGTTTGAGACCCTTGATCCTTTTGGTGAGGTACTTTTGTGGTCTCTCCAGCTGTTGCAAGTGCCGGGTGAGGTACATACCAAATGGGGCATTGTACTCAATCATGGGTCTGATGAGGGAGGAATATAGTGGTACAATGACATCCTTGGATCTGGATGTGAATCCCTTCATGATGAGGTGTGCAAGGTAGAATGTTTTTCTAACCACTTTGGCAACGTGGGTGTCAAATGAGAGGTCGCTGTCTACTTGGGTCCCTAGGTCTCTGATTACTTTTTCCGTACTCAGTGGGTTGCTGTCTATGTGATAATTTGTGGGTACTTTGTTTTTTCCAAAAGGGATGACTATACATTTTTGGCATTTAGTTTAAGGCCGTGACTACGGCACCAGTTGTCCGTTTCAGTGAGGCCTTTTGTAGGATGTGTGTGTCTGCTGGTGTATCGACTATGGCGCCTAGTTTGCAGTCATCTGCGAACTTTGTCAGCCACAGCCCTCCCATGTTTCCTTTAACATCTGAGAAATAAATGCCGAACAAGAAGGGTCCCAGGACAGATCCCTGTGGGACACCACTTGTGACTGGCTTTGAGTCTGACATTGCTCCAGCGATTTTAACTTTATGGGTTCTGTCCTTTAGCCAGTTTGCAACCCATCTAGTGACATAAGGGTTTACTTTTAAGCTGTTTAGCTTATCTATGACGCCTGAGTGGGGTATTGTGTCGAAGGCCTTAGCCAAGTCCAGGTATGCTGTATGGACTGCTTTGCCCTCATCAATGGCTCTAGTGACTGTTTCGAAAAAGTCAACCAGGTTTAAAAGGCAGGATCTGCCCTTTACAAAGCCGAACTGGGTGGGGTCAAGTGTCTGTAGGTCCCCTATGACTCTGTTTATGAGTTCCATAATGATTCTTTCCATAGCTTTGCAGACCAGGCTAGTTAAGCCTATGGGGCGGTAGTTTCCAGGGTCTGTAGAGGCACCCCCCTTGTGGAGTGGGACCACTGTTGCTGTATGCCAGTGTTCAGGTACATATCCCGAAGTAAGGCTAAGGTTAAATAGCATTTTTATGTGTGGGTTTAGCTCCTCTTGGAGTTCACGTAACACGCACCCCAGGATACCGTCAGGTCCTATTGATGCTGTGTTTTTTGCTTTGTTTAGGGCAGTTCTCACTTGGACATCTGCGATGACAGGGAGATTACATTCAGCTGGGATAAGTATTTCTTCTTTTGGGGGTGAAGGAGGCGAGAATTTTGCACTGAACCTGTCAGCCAGAATGTTAGCAATATCTGTGGGTTCAGTGTATTTTTTGTTGTTGTGAACCAACTCTGAGTATATCTGAGGATTTCCGCCCAGGTTTCTAACATAGCTGAAGAAGGCTTTGTGGTTATCTTTAGTGTCCTTAGCGATTTTTCTCTCAAAGTTTGCCTTGGATGTTTTTATGAGAGAACGTAGTTTTCTGCTAATGTTGATCAGAGATGTCTTCCCTTCATGGGATTTCGCTCTGATTTGTTATACAATTTGTTTATGGCTGAGGTCCACCAGACAGGACGCTTACATTTGGTGGAGAGGGACTTGGATTTGTTTGGGATTGCATGATCCATGCATTCTTGGAGATGTCCATAGAAAGCATTTGTGAAGGATTCGGCATTGTGGGATGTGGTAACCACTGGCACAGTGGGCTTAAAGGATACCATCTCAGTCTTAAGAAGAGTGAAGTCTGCTTTTGAGAAGTTTTTCACTGTGGTCTTTTGTGCTGGGGGTGGAGGTGGGATATGTATATCCAAGGTGATTAGTTTGTGGTCAGATCTCACTAGTGAGGGGTATACTCCGGTGTGGAGCATTTTGTCCCCATGTTTGTGATGATCAGGTCTAGTATATTATCTCCCCCTAGTGGGAGAGGTGACTAGTTGTTCCAGTGCATTTGAATTTATGAATTCCAGGAACCTTTGGGCTAGGGTATTAGAGCTAGAATAATGTACCCAATCTATGTTTGGGTTGTTGAAGTCTCCCAGTATGATGGTATTTTGTGATACATTCATATCCTCCAATGTCTTCAGGAAGGCTGAGTGGGGTTCTTGAGATTGGGAGGGTGGTCTGTAACATGCTACCAGTTGTATAGCAGTTTTGCCTATGGTTAGTTGCACCTGTATGGTCTCCGATGCTTCATGTGTTGCTACTAACCTGGAGGTGTGGGCGTCCTTTATGAATATGGACACTCCCCTCCTTTGTGGTTCGCCCGGGTTTTGTGGCGAAAAGCATGATCTGAGGTATAGCCTGGTAGCGCTGGGGTGCTCTCAGGAGCCTTGAACCAGGTTTCAGTTACTGCACAGACGTCGATGTTCTCCATGCTGAGGAGTGCATCAAGTGCCTGCATCTTGAGATTTAGACTTCTGGCGTTGAGCAGCATTACCCTTAGTTTTTTCCATTTTGTTTTCTAAGGAGGTGGGTTTGTCTTTTGAGCCTTGCCTAAAAAGGCACTATGGGGTGGCAAGAGCCTTAGCCAATATCCAGAAGCCCAGTGGTGACAGGTGTAAGCCATCCCTTGCGAAGCAGCGTGGCTTGTCCAACATATCATCCCAGGCAGACAGACATTGGATCCCCTTAGAATGACACCAGTACTTGAGCCAATTGTTAAAGCTGATCATCTTGTCTTTGTATTGTGGTATCATTCTTGGTGAGGGCAAGATGCTGCTCAGGGTCAGGGTCATACCAGCCTCGGCTACATAATCGGAGAGCTCCTCTATGTCTCTTTTCATTTAGTCCAGGGTGGTACGTCTCAGGTCATTCACACCAGCATGGACAATGACGGAGTCATATTTGTACTTGCTTTGGAGTGACCTGAGTGCGTGTGTTATGTGGCGGATCCTAGCTCCCGATAGACAGCTCACAGTCACCTTCTCCTTGTTCAGCCTGGTCAGTGGGACATCAGTGTGTCTGACTATGGAGTCACCTATTACTAGTGTATCAGGCAAGGTGTTTGGCCTTAAGGGCTGCAATTGGTCGACACACTGATTTATTGAAGTATGTGTTGCATGTGTTTTGTTTTGTGGTGGTGGATTTTTGGATGTCTGCTTTGGGAGCCTCTGTTGTTTTGGTAAGTTTTTTATTAGAGCCTCCGAGTATGTCTTTGTGTTTTTATGTATTTGGTTTGCAGTTGTGGTAGGTCTATGTGGGACTGGGATTGTTGTGTGTGTGGTTGCCATCTCCTCCTGTCTGGTCATGCCAGCCCTGAGTTGAGAGAGTTCAGCCTCCAGTTTGGCTATATAGTTGCATCTCTCACATGTATTTGTGTTTGTTGGGAGGAGGAGAGGGTTGTCTGTGTACATGAGACAATTGTAGCATTGTCTCAAGATGCCCAGATTGACCAGCTGAACTGGAGACGACGCCAGTAATCTACCACTCGACATGCTAGAACAGTATAAGGGAGTGGTATACCTTTAAGGGAAGTGGATATTCACAGGGGTGGTATGTAGATGTAGTGCTTTACTTAGTACGAGAGTGCTTACTTAGTAGAGAAGTATTGAGAATAAGTGCTGGGCTTATAATACAGTGAGTAGTCTGGTTATACTAAGAGTAGAGCTTCCTTAAGGGAAAATTTGAAGAGCAGACTTGGCGGAGACAGAAAAAGTTTAACCTTGTTTAACCGGTGCTGCGTGCACAACTGCGCAAAGCCGTGCAAACGCGGATTTTAAACAGTGAACTACAAAAGAGCTAGAAATGGTCCCAAACAACCAGTTACTACAGCTTCTTGTGCTGAGGTCACTTCCCCCAAGGACAGGTAGGCTGCTCAAGGCTCCCCACTCCCACTGGTGAGCAAAGAAACTTCCTTCTATCCAAGTAAGGTAATGGACAACACAGGAACTACACCACAGCCCAGAATACAGCAATGCCTGTAAACTGGTCTAAACTAGTCGAGGAAGGCGGGAAAACAAGGATTATTTTTTTGTTTTTTTGGTAGAAACACACAGAAAATGCAGAAACAGTGATAAATTAGTTACACAGGCTAGCACACTATAGTGAGTACATAACTTCTTTTTTTATTCCAGAATATATATGATAGCAAAAACTAGCACTTCTGGAGACCTGTCCTAGATTTGTCCTTTCTGAACACATTTGTAAAAGTTTTGAAATTCAAAATGCTAACCTTACAGTTAGTTATAGTGTTGGTTCCAGCCCACTGTTTCATTGACTGTAGATCTCAAGGACTCATCATATTTCTATTGCTTACGGTTTCAGGAAATTTTGAAATTTGCTATGTCTGGCTTACATTATCAGTTTTCTGCATTGCTGCTTGGGTTATCTACAGCATCTTGTGAGTTTACAAAGTATCTGGTCCCAGTGGTTGCCTTTTGCAAAACCCTAGGCATCGACATTTTTTCTTATTTAGATGACTTCCTGATTTGTGCAGATTCTGTATCAAGGTGTTTGGAGTCCTTAGATAAGGTTTCATCCCTCAGTTCCCTCCTGGACTTCAAATAAAACCTTCAAAACTCCTTCCTCACACTCTCACAATTAATTGTTTTCCTGGGATGTTTGAAAAACACAGTAAAAAGGATGGCTTTCCTGACAGAAGGTAAATTTCTGACTTTTCAGGGCATTTTCTTGGAATTCTGTCTTTTAGATGTGGCCTCAGTAAGAGAGTTCCTCAAAATTCTAAACTTCATGACATTTGTGATCTTTGTGGTATCACTAACCAGACTTCACTTGAGAAAAATTCAGTGGTACTTGAAGAATTCTTGGACCCAGCAGCTTCATCCTTTGGATTTCCAGGTACTGGTACTGGGATTTGTGAAACAGGAACTGCAGTGCTGGAGGGATCAACTGTCTCTGTATCCAGGACTACCTTTTTGTCTTTAGGTTCATGGGTTCATAGAAGGTTACTAGACTATGGGCCCTAGAGCCCTTACAAGCCTAGCCATATTTATCCTGAGTCGCCCCAGTTGTTGGTAGGTGAGTGAAGTTTGCAGAGGTAAGGATCTATGTTAGTTAATAACAACTTCATGTGTCCAGGAGGTACATCGGCACCACCCCAAGAGTGAATTTGTGGTCACCCATCCATTAGTCTAGGTTGTATTTGAAGAGTGTCAAGGAGGGACTGTGTTTCACATGAATTGGAAGCTTGTTCCAGAGAAGTTGCCGTCTGGGAGATATATCTATCTCTCCAATTTGACCTGTTCATGTCAGAGACTGGGTTAAAATCCCTAGAGTGAGTGACCCTCATGTAGTTTGATTTACAAATGTGTAGCATTTCCATCAGGGCCAGGTCAGAGACTGCCCTATAAGCCAGGTACAGGTCAGCCCTTAGTAAGCTGCAGGAGACAGAATATAGTGACAGGATTTTCACTCTTTCTGCTTAAGACTTGTTTTGTGTAACCTGTAATTTCTTGGTAAGAAACCTCTGTGGTCTCTCCAGTTGTGGCAGGTGTCTCGTAAGGTACATGCAAAAGGGAGCACTGTATTCAATTACTGGTCTGATGAGGGCCTAGTATAATGGCTTTATAACATCTTAGATATAGGTGTGATGCTTTTGCTTATACGATGTGCCACGTAGAAGGATTTCCTTACTACTTTGGATACATGGTGGTCAAAGTTCAGGTTGTTATCAATGCTCTACCATGTTACTATGTCAAAGACATTTGAGCTTCTTGTGGGTTTGATGACTTGCTGTTCTGGAGCATTTGCATTGACAGAGTCCAAGAACCTCTGAGCCAACATGTTTGTGGTTGTATATGTTTCCCAGTTGATTGTAAGATAGTTAAAATCATCCATGAGTAAGGTGTTGGGCTGTATGGCAAGTGACTCCAGTAGGTCCAGGTATGGGGTATGCGTTGCCTGTTTTATGGTGAGAGGCCTATAACTAGCTATGATGTGGTAGGGGGCTTTGCCTATAGTTAATTGGATGTGAAGTAACTCAAGTGAGTCACACTGTTTGACCAGTCTTGAGGTGTATTTTTCCTTACTGAAGATGGATATACCTTTCTTTGGTTCTTTCTTGCTCAGTTTGTGGTCTGAACATATGTAATGCATTGTAGCCCTGCAATACTGGAGTGCTTTCCATGCCTTTGAACCATGCCTCAATGACTGTACAGGTTTCAACATCTTCCAAACTGAGGAGTGCTTCCAGGGAGTGCAGTTTCTTGTTTAGACTCCTAGCAATAAACAGCAGTACCTTTATGTTGGGAGGTTGGATATTTTGACACTGCCTAAAAAGGCACAATCGAAGTGGTTAATGACTTTGCCAGAATCTGAAAGCCTAGAGGAGACAGGTGCAGACCATCTCTTGCAAAGCAGCATAGCCTGTTGACCATGTCTTCCCAAGCTGACAGATATTGGATCCCCTTTGAACAAACACCAGAAGTTAACCCAGTTGTTACAGTCAGTCATTTTTTGTTTGTACTATGGCATCATCCTTGGAGAAGATAGAATGCTCCTTAAGGCTAGGCTTATACCTTCCTGTGACATATAATCTGAGAGTTCAGTTATGTATGTCTTCATATAGTCCAGTTAGGTATGTCTCAAATCATTCACCCCCACATGGACTATGACGGAGTCATACTCATACTTGTGGTTGAATGTCTTGATGGATCCTGGCACCTGACAGGCAGCTAACAGTAACCCGCTCCTTATCCAGCCTGGAGAGGGGAACATCTGTGGGTCTCACAATCGAGTCACCTATGACCAATACATTAGGTTTTGGGGTATAACACTGTGTGGGCTTATTTGTTGAGACATTGGTGTGTGTGTTATTATGTGTTGTGCTTGTTTTTTGCATTGTTATGTGTGTAAGTGATTTTCTATTGGGAGGCCTGTGATCTTTTTGTAAGTTACTAGTGAGTACCTCCTCATATGTGGTTTATGTGTCTTATCCTTATTTAGTGTGGGAGGTGTGTGTGTGTGCGATAACCTGTTTGGTATTCGATTTGTCGTTATGTGAGAGTCTTACCTCCAATTTCATAGTGTAATTACATCTCTCACATAAAGTATTTGTTTGGTTCAGGAGTAAGTGGTTGTCAGTATACATAAAACAATTGGTTCATTACCTTAGGATACCCATGTCTATCAGGCTGGCCAGAGAGATGATGGGAAACTGCCCATCCATGATAGCAGGTTCTTACTGTATGTTTTATTAGGTAAGGGAATGGGTTAATTTGACAGGTCAGTGCTGGTAGCACTGAGACTACAAGAGGGACCTTTTCTTTGTGTAGGCTAAGGTTAATCAATAAGGCAACACTTACCAGTGCGCAGCTGAGTTGCTCCTAGAGCAGCAGAGAAACTTGGAAGGGTTTCACTGACAGCTGTTTAGGGAAAAACTGAGCTTCTAGGCTTTTGGGTCTATACAGGGTACTGCTAATTACTGCTGAGCAGGGAGCAACATTGTGCAAATGTCAGGCTTATATATGAACAAAGAGAAACACGTTTTAAGCTAACTACCAATTCAGAAAGCATACAATAAGCCTTACACCAACAATCCCCAACTCAGACAAGTTAGATAGGCACTCTTTGCCACAAGAGTGCAGGAAAAACACCTTCTTAATGTACGATAGCTGGTTTGCAGCCCAAGTGTAACAAGACTGCACAAACTTCCTACAACAACCCTACAACCAACACATAAAGTGTAATACAGTGCAGTTAACAACTTAAAGCAGCCGTAGATGGTACAGGTTTTTTTTTTGCTATAAAGTGCAAAAATAACAGCAAATAGCTTAAGAAACTGCTCAAGTACAGTCACAGTATCTAAGAAAAGTGCAAAAAAATACTTATTTTTGTCTTTTCAGTAACGGATTGCTGCAGATGAAAGCAGATTCTCAGCAATCAGTAGCAAAGTCACCAAATGACGAGCGGCTCTGAGTATCTATGCCAAAGTCCGCGCAAACGGGAAACTTAAATATGAGCAAAGAGAAACAAATTTTAAGCTGACTACCATTTAGGAAAGCACACAATACACCTTCCACCAGCAGTCCCCAGTCCAGTCTGTCCAGATGAGCTCCACCATTTTTGCATGGGAAGCAATATCTATGGGAGTTCAACTGCAAGGCTAGTGGGGTCTTCAGGACATGCTGACAGACATAAATAGAAACGAGATGTTGGCAGTGATGCATACCTTAAAAGTTATTTACCAGTTATGGACTCCCTGATGTCTTCTAGTAGCCACAGACACAACTACTATGATGCAGTACCCGAACAAGCAATGGGGTTCAAGGTCATACCCTCTTTGCTAGTTGGCAGTCATGGACTGGGAGCTGGCTGTACAGCATTCAATGACTCTTATAGCCTTTTACATTCCATCAGTGCAAAACACTGTGGCAGACCGACTTATCAGATCTTGAACAGACCCTCACGAGTGCAAGCTTTATGTAGAGGTCTTCCAGGATTTGATCCAGATGTGGGGAACACCTCAAGTAGATCTGTTTGCCGCCTTTCAAAACAGGTAACTGATAAAATTCTGTTTAAATCATCCTTGCATCCATGCTTGAAAGACAGACTCTATGTCATTGCCATGGTCAAGAATATTCTTGCATGCATTTCTGCCCTTTTCATTGATTCTCAAGCTACTTCTAAAGATTCAAAAAGAATTGCCATGGTCATTGTGGTCACCCCCTTTTGGCCCAGTTTCTCCCTTTTAATAGAATTGGCCAAGAACAATTCCCACAAGCTTCCTCACAGACTGCATGTGCTCACACAGCATCATGGGTGAATGGTACACCCCAACTTAGAATAATTACAACAAACAGTATGGATGATTTTCTTCTTGTACTATTTAGGCACTTTTCCCCATGAGGACATACATCGGGCATTAAGGAGGCAAAAAAAAAAAAAAACTGCAACTAGAATATCTTACATTTACAAGTGGAAGAAATTTTCTAGATGATACCTGGCCAATAACAGAGGTCAAAAAATGGTTTTGACTCCTCTGGTTTTGAAACATTTGTGTGAGATGCTTAGAGATGTTTTATCATATGATTCTGGTAAAGTTCATCTTCCAGGCATCTCGGCTTGTCTGCCCATGGATCCCCCTCCTTCATTTCTTTTTGTGTTCAAACAATGCACAAAATGAGTGCTGCACATGAGGCCCCCTCGAAAGCAAATTCCTCCTCCCTGGGATTATAGCTTTGTTCTTGAAAAAATTGTCCTTACCTCCTTTTGAACCTGCCTGTTAGGCTGATGCCTGGATTATTTTATTCATTGCGCTGGCATCCATAAGTCTCTGAGCTGCAAGCTCTCATGGTGTGCCAATCCTGTTTCATTTTTTAGAATGGCGATTGTTTTATGTAGTAATCCATCATTCAAGCCTAAAATTGTTTCTGAATGTACTTTGAATGAATCCATCAATTTCCCAGTGTTCTATCCTGATCCAAAAAAGCAAGGGATCAAAGATTCTTCATACCTTGGATGCTCACAGGCAGCTCAGGTACTACCTTCACAGAACAAAGCTTTTTAGGAATGTTGAACATCTGTTTGTCTCCTATACTGGATAACAAAGGTCATCCTGTCTCTAAGTAAATGTTTACATGATGGTTGTCCCTTGCTGTTGTTTTCTATTACTCCCACCATGGTAAATCTTTTACAGACATGGTTAAGGCTTACTCAAGTAGGTCCTTATCCTGTTCCATACCATATTGGAAAGGGGTGTTTTCTAGAAGCATTCTAGAGGCAGAAACCTGGTCCATTTTACATACATTCACACAGCACTACAAACTGGATTCCTTTCTAAGTTTCAGAGCAGGCATTCTTGGACCATTCTCCATGGTCTCCTGGATCCTTATCCTACCATACCCAAGTAGGATAAACTTTGGATACCTACTCAAAATGCCATTGAGGCAGTCGGAATGATGAACATAGTGCAGTTATGTAAGTCCTACTCACCTCTAACATGTTTGAATTCCTCTCTGCCTTAGTGGCAGCACTCACCAGCCATGACCTACAATGTCCATAGCTGATGTGTGTTTCAACCTCTTTGATTCGGTTGTTGCTGGATATGGTTTCTAATATGGTATTGAGATTGGCTGAGAATTTACTCTTGCTAGATGATTCTGGCTTCATTTACTTTCCTTTTTTTCTTTTGGAAGTGAAAAATCCTGAACATTCACTTTCTGTGATAGCTGTGGGCTTCCCTTTCAAAATATGGTCAGCCATCATCTGTCACAGGAAGAGAGCAGGAGGGGAATCTGAGCTTTTGGAATCTGGGCAGTGCTGGGTTACCTTGGCAAATAACCCAAAATGCCATTGAAGCAGTGAGAAATTCGGTCAGCTACTGTTACAGGTAAGTAGGTCTTACACAGTTGCACTTTCCTTCCTTGTGTCCTTCTTTGAGTTCCTCATCTTGCTCTCCAACACTACCACTACCCCTTTTGACTGTCCTAAGCACTCATTTTTCCCCACTCACAAGAAATAAATTGGCAGGGACTTTGCTGGAAAACCCTTATGGCTGTCAGTAGTTCTCACAGAGGAGCAACTGTATTTGTGTAGACATCCACAAGCATGGATATGCTACAGGCCATGTGTCCTCTGTTATAGAATGTTCCTCCCCGTATGATAATGCTGTTTTTGCCAGCAGATTCTTTAAATAATTATTCATTGCCATAGTAATTACCTCCTATTATTTTGTTCATTAGCTTTGAGACACATTGGGCAACTTCAGTTGCAAGAGTTAGCCATTGTATAGACATGTAGGTCTGAATTTGTGAAAGGGTTTTGGTTAACAGATCACAAAAGAAGACTGTTTTCCTTTCTTGAGCATTGTTTTTTTTCTTGATGTTGTGGATATTTCAGTATGTTGAATTTCAAAATGCCGGCATCAGTCATCTGTGTTTAGGTGGTTGTGTATTTTGATTAATCGCATGTGTGTGTGTGTGTGTGTGTGTGTGTGTGTGTGTGTTTGTGTGTGTGTGTGTGTGTGTGTGTGTGTGTGTGTGTGTGTGTGTGCGCGCGTACAAGTACCCCAAATAATAAAGGAACAAAAGGTTTAAGTTAATAACATAAAGTCAAAATGGCAACAGTGTATCTTTTTTATGCACTGGAATAATATTACCCCTAGTATTTAAATCTAAAACATGTATTGAATGTATATTTTTTTCAAATGCTACAAGCACCAGAGGCAAGGAAGGAACAAAGAGATAAATTAGCACTCTAAAGCCAGGTAGTGAACAATATGCCATGTCTTTTATTTTACTTTAACACCCACATGTAAAACATTCACCAAACTTAATGTGTTACTCTTTCATATGCTATAGTTTCCCAATACGCTGACCAGTTATCACACAGAATTGCCATACCAATATAATTAGGCCTCAACCAATCAAAAATTTCTGCCAGCTAAGTCATGTTGTCAGGAGTGAAGTGAGTAGCAGCAGAATAAGTTTGCTGATCTGACCAGGTCTTAGAGAGAGAGAGAGAGAGAGAGAGAGACCTGTCTAGGTCATTCCACTGATTATATTCACTCTTGTCTTACCCTCCTTTTTTTGGCTTGGTCCTGTCACCTTCAGAACCTGACAGGCAGCTTGCCTCTCCCTGCCCAGTGACTTTTGCTCTGTTTCTGCCTACCAGCCAATGACTTTCCTAACTGTGGGTGATCATGACAGTATAATCTGATAGAAAAATACATTTGCTGCCACCAAGATCAAACATTATTTAACAGTTATAAAAGAGGATCCTAAGATATTGTGCACAGGAGAGCCCATTTGTTGTGACTGATTAATACTTAGTGTATACAATGTATAAATTTTAAGAGAAGGAGTTCACTCCATTTTGTACTCAATCTGGTTACTGTGATATACTTCATCTAGTTCTGACAAAGTGTAACTTCTAATTACTGAGTAATGGTTGCTCTGATGTTGTCTTTTTTGATTTCCTTACTTTCAGTGCTGCAGTATTCATTACTTGTGGGATTCCCTACCATGGAAGCCTCGATGTTGGCCATTATACCAAAGCCTACTGTTGCTTTAAGGTACACCAAACATCACCCATACACTTCTGGTGCAGCGTAGGGCATAAAGGTAGTGTCCAGATGTACCATCCCCAGAACTTCTTTACTGCCAGTCCTAATGCATTTCCAAATTATTGGTCTGAATCCTAATGCCATTTTCCGCCAGTTTGAATACAGTTTTTGTTCTCCGGTACCACCTACATCTTCCTGCTGGTTCTGAGCCATTGCAGATAAGTACACTGTTGGGGTTTTGTTTTTTCTTAGATTTTTTGTTGCTCCATGGGGGCTAATGTCATCCATGAAGGGTAAATGCCAGTGCAGGAGACAAATTCCCCATAAAGACCACCACGATAAGTGTCTTTTTTTCCTAGGAGCGTCTCACAACCATACAACCTGTCCTATTTGTTAGGCTTTCATTCCAAAAACCCTTCATAGTAGGCTTTTTTCCTTTTCCTTGTATCTTGAGAACCAGTGTCTTAAGCTTCTCACTAAAGATACAATGGAAGGAACTTCCTGCCCCGAGGTCAGCCATTAGGTAAGAAGAAGGTGAAAAAGGTAAGACTGGAATCTTCCGCTGTCCATCCTCTGCCAGGTTTTTCTCCCGAGGTCGGTGAGAACTCGGAGTCTCGCCTGGCTTTGATGTTGGATTCCTCTGCTACAACTGGGTTGGAGACCTGCAAGGATTTCGCTGTCAGCACGTCTGATGAGGTTTTGCAGGAATCCGTTTCAGACGCTATGGGGGAACCACAGTTGATTATTTCTGAGGGGCCTAGTGGGGTTTCACAGATTGTAGTTAGGGAAGAAGTTCCTTCTAAAGTTATTGAATGCCGTCCTGGGTCAGAGCCTTTTAAGTTTTATAGGGTGGATGTTCCCTTAAAGATGAAACAAAAAAGTAAACACGTTTCTTCTGCTGCTAGGGATCCACAACATGAGTGGCAGGACTTTACTCAGGTTTTTTTAATGCTTTAATGTCATTAAAACCTCCTCAGGAGGTTTCAGTTCCTGCTCCTTTTTTGTCTTCTGCTCCCCATAAAAAACCTAGAGAACAGGATTCTTCTGAGGAAGACTCGGATTCTGATGAAGAATCCCTGGCTTACTCTACTCAGATTCCTTCTCCTTTGGACTATGGGTCAGAGGAGGAGGAATCTAATAGTCCTGATACTCCTTTTGAAGAAATTTCCTTTGGGGACACAATCTCTAGGATGATGGAATTTTTTTAAGTGGAATTGTGCTAAGGTCTCTGATATCCATAAGAGGTACTAAGAGTTGCTGTAGATGGAATCTCCTAAACCTGCTGCTATTCCTCCTGTTTTGGCTGCTTTGTTGGATACTTTTTCCAATGTCTCTAAATCACCTGATTTTCTGCCCTTACTCCCAAGAAGCCTGATAGGTTTTATAGGGTGCCTGAGGATTGTAACTTTTTGTACAAATGTCCCGCTGCTGACCCCTCTGTGGTGTCTGTAGCTTCTGACAAGCCATCTCAGTTGCTTCCTTCGCCCAAGTTACTGCCTTTTGACAAGGAAAGCAAAACCATGGAAAGACTGGGTAAGAAGATTTACACTTCTGCTATCATAGCTTTTAGGGCTATTCATTTTCAGATCCGTATGTCTAGGTATGTGTTGGTTCTAATTTCTCAGGCCTGTCAGCTTATTTCTGATCTGCCAGACTCTGAGGGTAAGACTGCTGTTCTTTCCTTGCTAGGGACTTCCTCTCAAGTGGTTCTTCATTCTGTCAAATGTAGTTATGATGCAGCAGATGCCCCTTCTAGGGCTGCTGCTTTTGGTTCAGTGATAAGGAAGTACTCTTGGCTTAGGCTTCAGCCTCAACCTGATGATATTAAGGCTAAGTTGATGGATGCTCCCCTGGATAATAAACTTTTGGTTTGGGGAATCAGCTACTGGTGTGTTTAGGTCCCTTCAGGATAAGGTGCGGACCTCACGGGAGCTTAAACATGTGTTTGTTTCTCTTGTGCCTAAATTTCAGAGAAACTATCCTAATAAGCCAGCCTTTGTTCATAGTCAGTCTTGCCCTTTTACTAAAGGAAAACATTGTGGCAAGCAAGTTCCTCCTGCTAAGGCCACTCAGACATCAGGGATTTAGAAGCCTTCCTTTCCTGATAAACCAGGTGCTGTATGATTGTCTGTCTCTTCCCAGCCACATTCCTCTTTCTCATTATGTTTGGCTTCAGATTATTCAGGATTCTTCGGTCTGAACAACATTCATCTGGGGTACTTCATGGTGTGGAAATCCTGTACCCTTTTATGGGTATTTCTCATCCTCCTCAGGAACAACTTTGTTTTTTCTCAAAGGTACTTTGAGATCTTATGACTCAGGGTATTATTCTCAAAGTGGGAAGGGTTTTACTCAAGAATGTTTCTAATGCCCAGGAAAGAGGGTACTTGGAGATCAATTCTAGATGTGTCTCATCTAAACACTTTTCTGAAGGTGCCCTCCTTTCGGATGTTGTCCCATCAGACTCTGTTTCCTCTCTTGCTGCCTCAGACCTATATGGTGCCTCTGGATCTTAAGGATACTTATCTCCATATTCCGATCCAACCTCTTTACAGGAAGTTTTTGCATTTCTCTGTTGCTTCCTGCCATTTTCAGTTCTTTACTTTATCCTTTGGCCTTTCTACTGCCCCAAAGGTGTTCACCAAATGCCTCACTCCTGTGATTGCTTTTTGCAGACTTCAAGGGATCCAGATATTTCCTTACTTGGGTGACCTGCTGATTCAGGCATCATCTCTAGAGATCCTTTTGCAAAATCTTCATTTTGCCATTTCCCTTTTTCAGAGCCTGAGGTTCACAATAAACTTCAAGAAGTCTTCTCCAACTCCTTCTCGGGATCATGTTTTTCTGAGTTGCAGGATTCAGACAGTGCCAATGCTTGCATCCTTTTCCTCCTCCAAAGGCCTTAACTCTCATTTCTTTCTTTCAAATTCTTCTTCCTCTGGCTTCCATTACAGCCAGGAAGTTTCAGAGAGCTCTGGGTTTCATGGCATCCACAATTCTGATGCTCCCTCTGGCCAAACTCCACATGAGAAAATTTCAGTGGTTTCTGAAGTCAGTGTGGCTTTAACATGCACATCCTCTAGACTTTGTAGTTCCTCTTATTCCTTGTCTCAAGAAGGAACATCACTATTGGATCCAGTAGTTTTCTCTGAATTCAGGGCTCCCTTTTTAACCCCGTCTTCCTTTTCAGGAACTGTCCAGTGTACTCAAACTCTGGAAACTTTACCATCATGCCTACTATTAATGTCATTTTTGGTTTGTTTTTATTAAATTTTATTGAATTTCTTTGTATTTTGATGTTTATCGATGTTACTGTTGATAAATATAATTGAATCCTTTGTTAGATACTAAAAGTTCTCTTTAACTACTTTTCCTGGGGCAGATCAGAAGATGCATTGGAGCGAAAGCTCTGTTCATAATGATATCCTACTAAATGCTTATATACACTCAATTTTTACATTTTACTTGTTCCTACATCAAGTTGGCTTACAGCTACCAACGATAACATATTTTTCTACACTGTATGGACTGTTTCCCACCAGAGAGAGGATTCAATGATTCCCATTGGTGATTCTACATTCTATGGATAATGGACATTTTAAATTTCCAGCAATAGATTAGTTCCACTAGCACATAAGATATTTATGCTTTAAGAGACCTCACTTATTTTTATTTTTAAAAAAGTTGAGCTAATATCCTAGGGCAAGGTGCTGCTATTTTGCTGCACCAAAGGAAAAAAAAAAAAGGCCCCCCCCCCCCCCATATGGTTGAATTCCTCGCTGGCGAAACTTTATCTGTGTTTCAGATGTAATTGTTGTTTGAATTTTCATGATATTCGGTTTGCTTTTTACAAAAGTGGTATCTAGACAGCAATAATAGGGCAGTTAAAAACTTAAAAACTTTATTCTGTGGCAGACAGAATCTCTGAGTAAAAGGTGGTCCATGTTGGCAGCTAGCAAAACAAACGAGTAAACGGTCTGTTCTTTCAAGTACCTATAGTGTACACCGTATTTTAACTTAAAACTTATGACTTCCAGTAATTACACTATTTTTACCCTTTGATAAGATTCCCTGTGAAGTGATACATCTGTAGACACCATTGGCGGTTCAGCACCCTATGAGAGTTCAGCATTTCAAATTTGCACCAATTACCAAGCTCCAGTGCCCCATGAGGTATTCATGGTAGACAGGACTTCACTGGCATGGCCAGATCTAGAATTAACATCCTAATGAAAGCTGTTTTTTTTTTCCATTTTGCTTACAATAACACATAGGTCAAACATGATATAATACTTGTGGCTAGACTCACAAACCCCAGGCATTATTTTCTACCACTCCAAAGCACATAGGTTTTTCAAAGGGAAACACAAGGGACTAAACCCCAACATAATATAGCAAAGTTTTTATGGTCACTGCAAAAAAGCTTAATGGGTTTTGTTTGCTGTAGGAAGCTTCACAGATTCCTAAATGTATTTAACCTTAAGAAGACACTTGCCACAATTATGCAGTGGTTACCCTCTTAGTTGACATTTACAACACGTAGATCTGAAGAAGTTGGGAGTGAAAGCACTGCAACTAAATTATTGAATTGGCTGACACTTTGATTTTACGTAAGACCTTAAAAGACTACTGGCTGGAGAATCACTAAAAGCCTATTTGACTAGTCAGCGACCTATGGCAAACTTATATTTTAAAATTCGACCAAGGACTGACGTCCTTGAACTTTGTAATATGATTCCTAATTCATGGGACCCCATTCGCTCTGAGGGACTATTTATCATTCTATGAAAAGCTGATGGTCACCGCCTTTGCTAGGGTTTTGTTAACTTCCAAACGATGAATGGTTTTGTAAGGTTTCGAAAAATAAAAATGATGGGTTTTAAAAGTTTTTAAAAGTGTATAAATACTCTAAACATATATGTAAAAACATTCACAGTGCTCATCTGCCCATTGTAAGAATGACTAATAAAAGATTCACATTTAAAAAAGAAGAAAGCCTGTCATTTCTTCATGTTAAAACTTAGCTTGGGTTTATTCTAGTTTGTTATATTATTACTTTCATTAGAGGACACACTTCTTATCAGTTTAATGGATACATAGTAATGCACAAATAATTGCTACTGACTGGTTATATTTGATCCATTTAGATATATTCTGTCCAGTCAGCAATCATAAAGCCTTGACTTATTTATGACTCATGAGTTGTACTTTTGAGAGTTCTTTAGTTCATGCTTCAGTTCTTTGCACATACAGGACTGCCACTTGCAGTTCCCAGTCTAATACTTCCAGTGTAATTTTGCTGTCATGTTGCCAGAAATGCAGTGCATTTCCATTTCAAGAATTTTGTGAAAGCTTTATAAATGTGTAGAAGTTATTTAAGAATTAATATATGCCTACAGTCATGCAGTGTTAGTCATCCTACTTGTTGTTTGACATCACTGTCCTATTTGTATTGCAGATTATCTTCCTCCATAAAACAAAATTTTAACAGAGGACATCAGCATTGCTATTTAATTATTATATTCTTACTTCTTCCTTATATTCTCAGCTGGTCTCTTTTATTACATTATTTATCAAGAACTGGTTATGTGCTAGAGGCATGAAAGCGTTTTACAGCAAAAACTGATTTGTTACATTGCAGTGACAATTTTTTTTGCCTACAGAAGCAGATATAGTCATTTGCTTTTATGTTCATAGTCTTCTGATGTCACATTTTAAGTTTCTGAGATATTTAGATAGACAAAATATTTTAACTGGATTACATGACTAGTGGTTTTGTAGTAAAATCACATGCAAATAGTGTGGACCAAATACATTATTTGTTATGTCATTCTGTCTTATTTAAATTTCATTTTGATAATCCCCTGAGCTGATTAGTTTTAGATAAAAAGATTTGCATAGTTAAATTCTTAGATGAAATAAAATATGTAAATGAAAGTGACTTCTTATTAACTGCATATAGGGAGTTTTCCATACCAAGTATTGTATTTTAACATAGAAGTGCATACCAGCAGCAAATTGATATTCTCAGAAACATATTTTATATTCTGTTATCGCTTCAGTATTTTTCATAGATTTTGCAAGTAAAACTGATTCAACCGCACGTACAACTTCAAGTCTGTTTATACCAGAAATAACTGTACCTTTTAGGCATGTAGTCTGCCAGGAATAGGATATTAATGTTGCTTAATGTTACATATGTATGTTTTAGTTCAGTGTATATTTCATAGATGTGATTGCTTTTTCTGAACGTATATGTCAGATAGGGTGATTACTATGACACAGGAAGTGGAGACATAAAGGACTTTACTGATGACTGAGTTTATACTGGGATCTAATGCACAGAACAAAAATCCACACAGAAGGAAACTCAGACCAAAGTGGCTATCATGAAGAATGTAATATCATGAGAAGACTGTAGGAGTTTTTTCAGTTTATCATCTTGTTAGCTGGTCAATAGCAAACCCGTTGAAGGTACATGAAATGGCAACAGCTTGAGGACAGTGCATGTTATTCTCTTGAATATTGTTGTATAGGATTACTGTCAATGTTGGTGAAACTTCTGAAAAATGCATTTTTGTAAGGTTATATCATGGAGATTATAAGAACAATTTGAGATTTGACTGGATGTATGGTTTTCCTGTGACAAGCAGAAAGTGGTAATCATAGTCCTGCATTAGGAGATGTGTGACTGTGTTTGAATACAATAGTCATGATTCATGGTATAAAAAAGAGCAGCAGTCAATCTATATTATGCTTTCATATTTGTGATATCTCTTACATGATAAAATTTTGTCTTCATTTGCCTGTATTTCAGCATCAAAGGCTGACTACATGTCTTACCAGATCTAATTTTACCGACAGTTAACTTTTTCTGTAAAAATATTACTTTTAGACAAGGGAAAAATGTTTTTACTGACTGTCTTGTGACTTTTAGTCTATTTTTACTAGGAGCATTACTTTTTACTTTTGAGGAAAAAGGTTGCTAAGGCCAAGTTAAAACTATTATTTTCTAACTAAAAGGTGTGTTAAATTGTGTTTGGGGACTGTGATAAATGATTAAAGTGCTTTTCACTGCATTGTTTGGTGGAAAAAGTCAACATTTTTAATAACTTATCTGTTTCATCAACTACTGCTGTCCGACTTCCCAGGGATTCAGGCATATTTTTCGGCTTCACCATGGAACAACCTACCAGTTCCTCAGTTCTTCTTTCTTCCAGCTAATAAAACATTCCCAAGCAGCCTTTCTCATTTCAGCAGGCTACTAAATTGCTTCAGAAGCAGATGGATGATTCTGCTGTAGACATTTCTGGTTCCTCCGATTATTCATCTTTTTCCTTGGCTCCCTCTGCTGTAATCCCTAGAACCACCAAGAACTGTGGGTTAGACACACTCTGTGGCTGTTGGAGTACCCTTGGTAGACAAGGGAGAACCACTCTTGTCAGTCTTGGCCAGCATGGAATGCCTATCCTTAGGGAGGATTTGCCTGTGAAAAGTAGGTCTGTTTCTTTAGAAATTCTTGTCAAAAAGAAACAAAAAGTTAGACATTTGTCTTTGCCTGTTTCAGTCACTTTGGACAGCATTGTTTTATGGACATAGCTCAGACCCTAGTTCAGGTTCTTGACCCTACCAATTCTGGTGTCACTGGTAAGAGAGAAAAAGGAAATCCTCACTGTCTGAGGATGTTCAGAATACTGAAGAAGAGGAAAATATTGTGAGGAGACAATTTCTGTTTTCTTGCTTCAAATTTCTGTTTCTGAGAAAAGTGTTTCTTCTGATAGTCCCTTGAAAGGATTTTCTTCTTCTGAAACTATATCCTGAACAAACCAGTTGTTTCACTAAGATGATATTGACCTTCAGCAGTCATTAAAAAATTATGATTTATTACAAATGGAATTTTATAAACCCGTACAAGTTCCTCTTGTTCTTCCAGCATTCTAAGGTGTTTTTATTACAGCCTATAACTTGCTTGATAGCCAGCCTGCTGCCCCTAAGAAAGCAGACAGATTACATAAAATTATTCAGTCTAATAAGTTTTTATTTTCTAACTCCAGATCAGACTCAGCAGTGATTTCCTTAATAAATCCAGTTGTTGCTAAATATCTGGTGAATAATAATCCACCCTCCTCTGACAAGGCTGGAAAAGCCTTTGAAAGATTTGGGGAAAAAGTATATTCTTCTACAACACTTATGTTTAGATTTTTTAACTGTTAAGCCGACATGTTAAAGTTTATTCTTGCCTCTTTTGAGAATATGAGGAACATTAAGAATTATTTTTCCTTTTGGGAGGAAAAATCATATTTGTGTGATCTTATTGCTTATATGTCTTAAGTGACTAAACATTCTTTGAAGTGTATTTATGATTCAGTGGATGTCACTTCCAGAGCTGCTGCTACTGGGATTGTTATGACACTGGTTGCTTGGTTGCATACACAAAATCTTCCTGATGACATAAGGCTGACATTCTGAATTCTTCCATTAATAAAGAGTTTGTATTTGGACCATCTCCTGCAGAGGTACTTAAGCGTAATGAGAAGAAAGCTGATCTAATGAGTTTCTCAGATTTTTCAGCCTTCCTTCTCCAAATTTGTCAAGGGCTTTACTGCTACCTGTGCAGCATTTTACAAAAAGGAAGACAAGTAGACATAATAAGTTGCTGGTAAGCAGACTTTTACAAGTCAATGTCAAAAGGGCTCCAAAAAGAAAGGAGGAGCATCAAAGAAACAAGGAAAGTCTAGCAAGTCTGAACGACTCTCTACAGAATCCCCCCCTTCCCACCTTAGCAAGCCTCTAATTCTTCCCCAAAATCCAGACCTCCATTTCTCTCTGTTAACAGAGTCTCAGCTATATGAGTTCTAAGAGTGATTCATCATGGCTGCAGGTGACTGCGGTAATCTCTCTCTCTCTCTCTCTCTCTCTCTCTCTCTCTCTCTCTCTCCTTTTAATGAATTTCCTCCTTGTTCACTAAATCAGTCTTCTTTTTCCTCTCATGTAATTCTTCATCTACTGACTCAGAGGCTGATACAGGCTGTCACTGTTTCTTGAATAAGAAAAGTTATTTTATTCAAGAATGTCTCTTGTACCAAAACAGTAGCCTTATGGAGACCAGGCTTAGATCTTTCTTTCTTAAACCAGTTTGTGAATGTTCCATAGTTCAAAATATTATCCCCTCATGACTTGTTACCTCCTATTCACTATTTATGTTTTTACTGACCCTAAATTTAAAAGATGGATATCATCACATCACATTCATATAACTACAGATTTCAAATGTTTTTTAAGGTTTTCTGTATCGTGATCACACTTTGTTTTATGCATTACCCTTTGGGTTATCTAAGGACATTCAAAAAGTGTCTAGCTCTAGTGAGGGCCTACTGCAAATTGCAAGGTATCCACGTTTCCTTATTAAGACAACTTGCTTATCTTTGCAGAGTTTTATTTTTAGTCAGGAATCTCTCACATGGGTGAATGATCTCCTGCACAAACTGTAGTTTAAGGAGATCATCTAAAAGTCTTGCTTGACTCCTTTTCTTGGATTAGTTTCCTCAGGTGTCTCCTAGATACCTCAAGTCAAAGAGATTTTTGTCTACAGGAAAACTAGATCAATAGTTGCATCTATTCCTGAGTTTTTCCACTCAAACCAACACCTGTAATCAGTATGGACTCAATGTCAATATCCCCTGACATTCCAGATTCCAGTTCTGGACTTTGTGAAATGGGAAACTTATCTGGTGCAGTGACCAGCTTTTATCTAAATCCAAGTCTCCCATTTTCCCTTCCACTTTCAGCACAGTCTGTAACTACAAATGCCTCAATCTTTGCTTGGGGAGCAGTGTCAATGGAAGTAAAAATGCAGGGTCTTTGGAACAAAAAACACAGACCAAAACACATAAAAGTAAAAGAGATTTTGGCAATAATAAAAGCTCTTAACTCTCTCAATCATGTGTTGTTCCCAAGACCATGACAAGTGATTAGACAACACCACAGTAATGCAGTACATATACAAATGGGGGGAACAACCTCTTAACCTCTGTGTATACTAGAGATGGTAGCCTGGCATATACATTTTCAGCACATTCTGAATTTACAGGCATCTTACATCCCATCAGAGCAAACCTTTGTGCAGGTAAGCTGAGCAGGACCAGGACAGAAACTTTCAAATGGAAGATGAATCAGGGGGTCTTCCAGGAATTGTTCCAGCTGTGGGAAACACCTCAGGTAGAACCATTTGCCTCCACTCAGAACAATCAATTGGCAAATTTCTGGTCCAGGACTTCATGCAAGAAGGTGTGGAAAACAGATGCATTCTGTTTTGCTTGGACTGGAATGTCCCTGTACATTTTACATCCTATCCACTGTTACCCAGGGTCATTATGAACATTCAGAAGGACTCTTCAGAGATTATTGTGATGCATCATTTCTAGCCCAGGCAACAGTGGCTGTCCCTTCTTTTGAAAATGGTCAAGGGCAGTTATTGCAAGTTTCTTCACAGAATGGAGCAACTCCCACAAGATGGGGGGGGGGTTATTTCATTCATTCCCAACTTGAAACTTCTTCAATTTTAAGCACCTATTTTCTAAGGACATGAAGTAATAAATGAGGCAACAAAATCATATATTAGCAATGGGGAAAAAAAGTTTAGCTGGTGCCAAGACAAGAACCAGGATCCTTTTAAGCATAGTATTTATGTGGTCCTGCAACATGCATGTGGGTGTGGGATATTATCCTCTTTCAAGGTTCATTTGTCTTCGATCTCTGCATGTCTGTCAGCCTCCTATTGAAATGTCCAAATGCCTACAAGCGGAGAAAAGAGACTGAAAACCCAGGAAAAGAGTCAATCTTGAAGATCACTCTTCTCCTTTAAACTTCTTTTTTTTACAAGGGCAAGCCTCCCTGCATCCCCTGATGTATGGGGCAAGCCCCTAAAACCTCCAAACTTCCATATACCAACTCCAAGATCATCATACCTCAGCGAAAAGGGAATATTCAGTGAAATGACCATCTTGGACTTTGTATATGTAAGTCCATTCTTTTGGGCCATTCAGTTTCAATGTTTTGGGAATCACTGTAGAGGAAGCCGACATTTCAAATGCATACCTGTCTGTCCATGGATCCTCCCCTTTCAATACATTCCTGTATTAAAATGTTTTTGAAATATGTGTTACATACCAGTCTTCCTAGAAAACGGGTGCCTCCTTCTTTGGATCTTAATTTTGTTTAAGAAAAATTAACACTTGCTCCATTTAAACCAACTCATCAGGCTGATATGACGTTCTTAACATGGAAAACAGTTTTGCTGATTGCTCTGACTTCTGCAAGAAGAGTATGCAAGTTGCAAGGCTCAGACTTTTCTCATTTACCACAAAGATGGAATTTCCTTTACAACTAATCCTTTTTTATGCCTAAAGTGGTATCTGAGTTCACTTTGAGTCAATCTATCCATCTCCTTGTCTTCTTTACAGAACCTAAAAACAAAGGAGAACAGACTCACCACACTCTGGATGTCCACAGATAACTCCTATATTATCTTGAAAGAACCAAAACTTTCAGAAACTCTGATCAGGTATTCATTTCTTATGAAAGTAAGAAAAACATATGATCTTCAAATGGCCTTCTCATGCTGTTATCTTTTGTTATTCCTACCACCATAAGGCAATTCCAGGCAAGAGGAAGGCTCATTCTATTAGAGTCTTGGCTTCATCTATGGCTTTTTGGAAAGGGTTGGATTCTTAAATTGTTCTAGATGCAGCATCTTGGTTCTCTGTATATTCCTTTACAAAGCACTACAGACTAGACTCCTTCAGGTCTATAGCAGTCTGTCCCATGATCATTATTCACTGGCTCCAGGGCCCTCATCCTGCCTTCGCCCAGTTAGTATAAGATATGGTAGCCCATCCATATAACTAAGGCTACTGTAGCAATGATCAAATGATGAACATAGTACAGTTGTATAAGTAAACTTACCATAAAAGTTGATGTTCATATGATCTACTTCTATAATACCCACTCCCTCCCTCCCTCTCTCCATCCCCATTATTTTTGTATTTTTTTGTTGACAGGGTGAGGAGTTTTATTTTTATTTTTCCAGTTTGAACTTTTTGAGGGCTCTAGGCTTCTTGCAATTGTCATGAAAGCTCTGAAGGGTTTGGCACTCTATCCTATCTTTTCAGTCAAGTCAGCTTGAGATGACTAATGATTTGGGTGCTTGGAAGGTGTCCTTAAGCTTTGCAAGTTACTTGTCTGCTATATCCTTAGCAGGTTATAACCTATTTGGCTATGGCTACTGCAGCAGTGATCATATAAACATCTACTGTTATGGTAAGTTTACTTACACAACTATTTTATTTATTTACTTATGTATTTAGGTGTTTTTTGTTTGTTTTTTTTTTTTTGGGTGGGGTGGATTTTTCTACTGCAACAGTAGTCCAGTATGAAATCTTTTCTATTCAGGTATGGATCTCTTAGCAAGATGTTGTTCTATGTATTTTTAGGTAATGTAGTGATAATGTGAATCCCAAAACTCTGGAATGTTATATATCGTACAAGGTGCTACCTTCCTGTATGCATTTATATGCCTATCAATATTGAGAGCCTCAAAAACTCTAAAATTTTAAATGTCATTGTCATAAAAGAGAAGGAAGTGTTACACATCAGAAGAATTTTTTTTGCAGAAGACAATCCCCCTTGCACCCCCTAATGGGAAGTTTCACCTGCACATCAATGTGTGCAGAGCTTGAATGGTAAGAAGGAGAGGAGAGTACATTTCAGTCAGTCAGTCATAGTTCTACATACTTCATTACTCCTGCATGTTACTCATTGCTTCTCATTATGTCCCTGTAACAGATGCCACTGTTATGCAGTGATACAGAACCATATTAGTCTGAGCAGAAGGAAGTAAAGCCAACAGCTGAGAGTCAGTGCAAGACAAGAGTGGCAATTCTCATGCAGCAGCATTTTGTGTGCATAGGGATATGTGTGTGTGTGTGTGTGTATGTGTGTGTGTGTGTGTGTGTGTGTGTGTGTGTGTGTGTGTGTGTGTGTGTGTGTGTGTGTGTGTGTGGGTGTGTGTGTCTGCTGTATGGCCATCTCAGTATTCTATGCATGTTTGGTAGACTTCTGTACCTCCCTTGTGGTAAAAGGTCAGTTTTCAGGCAGTGCTGCTTAGTAGCTTGTGTGCTGTGCTCCACCAGCAGATTTGATATACACTAAAATATGTCTTTTACAAGTGTATACTCTATTGTTTCTGAATCACATGCCGGGCTTAATGCAGCACAAGACGATCCAGTCAGCTGCCTTGGGCCTGGTGCTGGCTGGGGGCCCATTAAAGCCACAAACAAAAAAAAAAACTGCTTCATAACTACACCCACATAGCCACTCAGTCAGTTATTGGCTTGGCTGCTATTGAACTTGTCTCTCTGCTCAAATGTAATTGGCTGAAATGTAGATTCAATGAGAGGCTTTTCAAAGCATAGGATTTTTTTCTACAAACATTGTGGAATTTCCCAGTATTTTTACAGAGTGATTGGGTGAAAATGAAGTGGAAATCTTTCATTATAGTCTGCTTTGTTACTGATGTGACAATTACATAGGACAACTTTTTACTCCATTTGCTGTTTTAACATGGGGTACTGCATGTGTATGTCCTTCTAAGCCTGTGCAGGTGAAGACCTTCCAAGCTGTCTTCCTTACCTTACAGACCTTGCATGACCTTCAAAGCTGCCTTCCTTACCTGATGGACCTCTGTTCTGGTAAGTCACTGCACTGCGTAATAATCATAATACCAGTCATTAAGTTTTCCATAATAATGTCATTTGTTAGTGTTTTATAAATATATTCTATATTTTTTAACTAGGGCAGATAACACCATGTGTACTGTCTTAAGTGACATGATCAGAGTCAGTGGAGGTAGAAAGAGACAAGCCTTTTATGTTTGAATACAAAAGGTAGAAGACAATGCTGCCAGATCACCCCTGAAAAGGAACACTTTCTTCAGTGGGTTTACTTGGTTAACAAATCAATATAAGAAAGTAATAGTTACAACTGTCCATTTTTGAGCCTTTGCTCCCCCATTACTTTTGGCCTTATCCAGGAATCTTAGTCACAAAAGTTGAGATGTATTTTGTTCTGTTCCTTTTAAAGTTTGTGGCATTCTGGCAATGTTTTTATGGATTGCAGTCACTAAATGATGACAGCAAAGTAAGTTTCAGACTTTGCCTTTCAGGAAATGCTTGATAATGCCAAGCTTGTTATTTCAACAACTTTCTCAGCACAAAAGAAAAATATTTAAAATCTGTTTATTTTGTCTCTGATTCTTGAGCTTAGAGGTTGGGGGGGGGGGGCATAAGGTGCAATAGATTGCACTGTATGGTTCTCACAGAAGTGAGCTGAAATAAATCTCTTTGTCATTGTTTATTTGTTAATCATTTGATCGCAAGCAAACATCTGAATGCACAAAGCATACAAGGGGATGTAGCCAATGGTCACGTGTGTGTGTGTG
This sequence comes from Protopterus annectens, assembly GCF_019279795.1. Lineage (NCBI taxonomy): Eukaryota > Metazoa > Chordata > Ceratodontiformes > Protopteridae > Protopterus > Protopterus annectens. The sequence continues at coordinate 1,225,797,751 of NC_056728.1, read as the reverse complement.
TGTGTGTGTGTGTGTGTGTGTGTGTGTGTGTGTGTGTGTGTGTGTGTGTGTGTGTGTGTGTGTGTGTGTGTGTGTGTGTGTGTGTGTGTGTGTGTGTATGTGTGTGTGTATATGTGTGTGTGTGTGTGTAAATGCTTAGCTCCTGCATCTCAAAGCTATTATGGTATAAAGGAAGGAGTTGATTGTTGTAAATAGAAGTATCATCATATGAGCCACATTCTTTGAATATGACCCTTGGTTTCCTTGTTTTGTTGAATGGTGGTAGTGTGTTTATTAATTGGCTGGGTGTAAGATGTGTAGCTTGAGGTCTGTGAATATAATGTTAAAATATTAACTGTAAATATATTTTAATTTATTTTTTGCAGGCACATGGTTGTGAAGTGTACTGTGTTTGTCTACAACATTTTGTCTAGTAGTTCAGGCAAATCAGTACACTATGAGCTATTAATGAGCTGCTTCCTATAGTACAAGGTTTAATTCCCTCAGCCTTCATTTGTTTGCTGTGTGAGTTTGACCAAGTCACTTCACCAGATAGGGCTTCTGGGCAGATCCTGCAATGAAACACTTGTGTCCAGTGGGCTGTCACAAGCAGTTACAAAAGCCTTACACATTTGTCTTTTGAATTCCATCACTATTCAGATAACTGCTACTTAGTACTTCACTATATGCTATTTGACTGAATTTCAGCACCTAAGGCTCTGAGCTCTTGACAAACTGCCTCCAGTAATCAGGGATAGTAGTATAATGGTTGCCCAAATACATTTCAATAAATGTGAGTTTTCAAGGAAGAAAAGTTTACTGTTGCCCTTGTTAACAGTTTTTGCTTTATTCATCAAATGGCTTTCAATCAAAGTAGGACATCTAATGTTGGCTGGCAAAACATCGACACTGATATGTCAAAAATGCCGATGTTGACATGCCAGTGCACATAAGCCAAAAAACGGCCTTGGCTTATGCAACTTTTAACACTTAAAAAAACATAATTTTTGCATAGGTGGCATGTCCCCCTGCCTCCCCCCACATCCTTTGCAAGTTATATATACTTACTCCGAAATTGCACAGACATGGGGTAAGCACATATACCTAACCTCGGGAATTGTATGATCTCAGACACTGGACTGATTGCTTAGCCAGTCATTTGCATTCGACTAAACATCTGTCAACTAGACCACAAACTCAACCTTCTGCGCAGAACTCACACAGATATATATGGGTTCAATAATAAATATCAAAATTCCACAATCCCAAGACTTTGAATACCGACACCCAAAATCTCGAGATTGCGGAATCTCTAAAACAGTGAATGGAGATTGTCGTAAAGTACAGAAAGAGAACTTTGCCATTCTCTCCACTGTAGTGCAATCTCGGAGTTAGTATATTTAAGTTGCGGGGGTGTGGGGGGCGCAGGGAGGCTTGCCCCCCCTCCATCCTCCATAAATGTTATTACTGTTGGTTATGTGTTGTAGTTTTTTTTTTGTTTGTTTTGTTTTTTTGTGTTTTTTTTTTTTTTTGCTTTTCGAGATTCCACAATCTCAAGAGTCTGGGTGTCTGTATTCAGTGTCGTGGGATTGTGGAATTTCAATATTTAGTAGTGAACCTATATATATATATATATATATATATATATATATATATATACACACATACCTGTACATATACCTAAATGTATATATCAATATGCGTATATCTGTGCAGATAATATTTGTTCAGAATAGTTTAGGAAACAGAAATGTAACTTAAAATACATCTAAGAGAAACTATACATTATAAACTAATCTTACAAGCTATTAAGAGGATTATAATCATGGATCTCATTAACAGAGACATTGGAAACCTCCAAACACTGGCCCCTACCCAGTTCAGCTTTGTTAAGGGCAGATCATGCCTCCTAAATGTGGTGGACTTCTTTGAGACAGTTACCAAGGCTATAGACGAGGGAAAGGTGGTCCACACAGCCTACCTAGACCTTGCAAAGGCCTTCGACACCATTCCCACTCAGATATTATAGACAAGCTCACCAGCCTGAACATACACCCCTACGTCACGAGATGAGTTGCCAACTGGCTCACGGACAGAACCCACATGGTAAGAGTTGTGGGAGCTAGGTCTGACTCTAAACCGGTTACAAGTGGCGTTCCCCATGGCTCAGTCCTAGGACCCCTGCTGTTCGGCATATACTTCTCAGAGGTACAGGAAGCACAGGAGGACTATGGCTGACCAAGTTTGCAGACGACTTCAAACTAAGGGCTATAATTGACTCTCCGGCTGACACAGACATCCTCCAAAAGGGTCTCACTGAGACAGATACCTGGTGTCAAAACCATGGCCTCAAGCTAAATGCCAAAGAGTGCATAGTCATCCCCTTTGGAAAAAACAAAGTACCCACAAACTACCACATAGGTGGTAGCCCCCTAAATATGGAAGACATAATAAGGGATCTGGGGACCCAAGTAGATTGTAACCTCTCCTTTGATAATCACATTGCAAAGTGGTTAGAAAATCCTTCTATGTGGCCCACCTAATCACAAAAGGGTTTGCATCCAGATCGAAGGAAGTCATTGGGCTCCTCTATGCATCACTTATCAGACCCATCATAGAGTACAATGCCCCATTTGGGATGTACCTTACAAGACACTTGCAAGAACTGGAAAGACCACAGAAGTACCTCACCAAGAGGATCACTGGCCTCAAGCAGATGCCCTATGCAGCTTGACTGAAGAAACTCCAGCTGTACTCGGTTGCATACCGCCTACTCAGGGGTGATCTCTGCCTGACATACAAGGCCATGTCCAACCCAGAATTGATGGACATGCTCCACCTGAAGAAAACCATATCGCCTCGAGCCACATGCTCCAGGGATCTAAACCTCACCACAACAATAAATAGGACGTGCTGGAGGGATAAATTCCTGTCCCAGAGCCTTCCCATGCTCTGGAGCAGGATTCCAATCTACATTAGGCAGAGTTCCTCGCTAACCCTCTTCAGGAGAAACCTTGACAAGTGGATGGGAAACAGAAAGTTTACCCCAGGGATCACTTCAATGGCTCTGTTGGACAGAGGCACAGGAAACTAATCTAAGGGGGCGGCGAAAGTCAACACATTCCGGCTAGGCTTATAAATGCCTTTGAGCAGATAGCCTTGTACCTACCTATGAACCTATGAACCTGTAAGTGTCATATTGGCAGTGGCAGTGAGATGTATGTACATGAAACCCTGTTGAATATTACAATACATGATACATGATTTTAAACATCTTATTGTCATAATTACTGCTTGTTGACATGATGCCTGTCAGGCAGACTTGCAAAAATGTAATGTTGGGTTTAAGGAAGAGAAGGGAGGTCAGTGTGGCAGATGGCTTTTACTGAATGCAGACCTGGAGCTTATGGATCCTACTGTAACATAAAACAAGAGAAAAAACAACAAATGATGAGGAGAAATACAACTCTAAAATGGCACACAGCAAAAAATCGTAATTATTACAACAATTTGGAAGGCAGAGGAAATTTTTTGGCACCTTAGGCCATACTGGCTCATTCACAACATTGATGATATATAATAGTAAATCTAGAGAGAAGTACAGATTACTTTTGTAATGCCATTTCAGTGAAACTCTTTGCACTAGATCATGTCAACATAAAACAAAGTCACCTCCTGTCAGTATTCTGTGTACAACTAGAAGCTAAGTATATCAACACTTACTTAAAATGTGCACAGTCTGAGTCTGGTTTTATAACTAATTTACTCCAGTCATCCATTCTTTCGTTTATTTATTCTTCATTTACTTCTTTAATCCATTTCGGGGTCACTTGTAGCCAGAGGCTATCCTGGCACTCAATGGCTACAAGGCAGAGAAACGTATTTGTGACAGTGTAGCAACCTCTCGAAAATCTAAGTGTTTTAACACAACATAATTTAAAGAGAATTGGCAACAGCACTGAAATTGTTTAGACAGAACTTTATATATTTGCATGTTCATTTTTTGTATCATAAAAAAAAATACTCACCACACTAGTAGGGAAAAAAATGAATGTCAGCAAAAATATATTATAAAATATATACATTGTGGATAAGTGTAATTCTGGGCAGGAGAACAAAGATCTTCATTTAACTTGGAAGCATCTCCAAAATGGAATTCACCTAAGGTGAGTATATCTGTGAATGTCGTTGCTTCCCTTCCTTTTGAGTAATGGAGAGATAATACCAAGGTAGCATTTCAAATCAGATGTTTGTAGAAGTTCCCTAATTCGCTCTGGCTCTGCAGGAACTTCTTATTTCATGGAAAGTGACAGCAATGGCAGTCTAGGGACCACTTTGTACAGGAATTGTAGAAGGCGGGTCACACCATTCAGTTCATAGGATGTCAGTCATTTCTATAAATAAGCTATACTTGAGTAATGTAGAATGTAAAATTAGTGTTATTTGTTTCACTTTCTGTATGGGTTCAAGGTGCAATATTTTTTACAAATTGGATTGCAGATGAGATGATGAATGAATCCACCAGAAACATCTTTATTTATGTATTTATCTATTTATTGATTTATGTAGGTATATGCATTGTGTAATGCCTCCTAGTGGCTGCTGTGGGGTATGTGGAACTCCAGTTTTGGGGTGTTCTACAAGAAGTATCTATGCATGCAGTGACTGCTGGAAGTCACACCCCCCTTTTTCTAAAAGTGACTTTGAGAGGGGGGGATGTGGGCCTCTCTGGCATGATGTATGATGGCATCACAAGTAACCTTCACTACATAAATTCACTATTCATAGGTTCATAGAGTCGTAGGTTAATACTAGAATGTTGATCCAGTGGACCATTTGTAGCCTAGTCACACAGTTTCACATTGAAATTACCAAGACATGGATTAATACCATGCCACATGGTAGTAAGTACTTGTACATCATTTTGACCTTTTTCTTTAAGGGCTTGAGGGTCCAGACTGATGTTGTATTAATGATTGCCTATCCAGTCATCCAGGTTATACTTGAAAAGGGTCAAGGAGCTACTATGCTGCATCAAAGGGAAATAAATTCCGTAAAAGAAGTATTTTCTGTAATAGATATCTATCACACCAGCAGGTCCTGTTTATGTTTCGGTGGAAGTTTAGATTTCTTAAACCTGTGTTTAGGGTGTTGTTAGTATTCTGGATTTGTAAATGGTTGCATAGGACTAGATCTAGTGAGGCTGTGTAGGCAAGACAGAAATACCTTCTCAGAAGTCAGTAGGAAATGGAAGAGAATGAAATTGCTTTAAGGCAGTCAGGGTAGCTTAAGGAGGACATGATGTTGATTGTTTTAGTAAGGAAATGTTTGGTCTCTCAGGCTCAGTCATGTGCCTGCCAAGGGAAGGGCGCCTTATATTCTATTGTTAACCTGATAAGGGAGGTGATAAGGGTAATGATGACTTCCAAGATATAGCCCTGGTGATTAGTCTGTCACTGCAAAATGATTTCCTAACAGAAGTACACTGTGATCAGAAGTAATTAATTGTCAAGGAAAATACCCAAGGCCATAATTACAGAATTAATTTTAGAGAACTTTGCATCAGGTGAAATGGTACCTAGGTCTTTTTTGTCAAAGGACACAATGCATTTCTTGGTATTTAATTTTAGACCAGATCCATACACCACTAATTTAGTGCATGTTAGGCCCTCCTGGAGAATGCAGAGATCAGTAAGTATTTTTATGACAACTTCAAGTTTACAGGACTTATCCCTGGGGATCACTGAACTGGATTATCTTATCTATGATGCTAGAATCTGTAATGGTATTAAAGTCCAGGTATGCAGAACCACAAAATTTACCAATCCCTCCAACCAAGTCAGAATACTGAAACAAGTAACAAAATGCACCAACCATTCTATCCGCAGAAAAATATCTCTTGTTGAGTGCATTTGTCTGTAATATTGCAAGACTTAATCAGGATAAAAACTTTACTGAATCCAGTTACATATATACTAATAGAGTACATGATGTCATAGTCACATAATTAATAACAAACCTCAATCTTATTAAAGTACTATTACATGTGTAAACTTATAAAACCAAAAACGTACACAAAGTAACCATACAGACATGGAAAATACTTTATTGAACAAATAAGTGCTTTTACACCACCATTGGCATTTTTTAAGTTCTTAGAGACAAACTAAAGTCACAGATTTAAATAACATAAAAATTATTGCATCACAGATCACATGATCAGCATCTAAGTTTCTTCCTGTTCAGTACAAGTTTGTCTGTATGCATAATTTAATCCAAAATCATTAGTTACTTTTAAATATTAATCCATTTATATTAATTATTTTCAGAATCCATTATAATGCCACCACCTCTTAAATTCATATATGTAACTTGTAGCATCATAAATTTAAAGTTGTGTGAGTTACCATCTTGCATAACATGTTTTGCTAAACAATTACTTGAGTTCCCCTTCTTTATGTCATGTAAATGTTCATATATGTGATCTTTAAAGCTGATGTCAGTTTCCCAATATAAAACATCAGATATTCAGTGCAACTAGCTAAGTAAACTAAATGCTGCATGTTACTTACTGTCTGCATAATCACAAACCTGATATTTCCTTCCTGTCTGTGGATGTGCAAACAAATCTTTACTCATAATATACTCAGAATAGTTGCATTTTCAACATGGGTGAGTCCCCACCGTATGTGCCTTAACATTAGTATACAAAGAGTGCATATAACATAAATTCTTCTTAGATATGGTTTATTGTTAAAATAAAAATGGGGATTCTCACCAGCCAATATGTCCTGTCTGTGAATCAACTGACAAAATTTGCCAGTTTTGCATAATGATTTCACAAAAAGTATTAATGTTTCTAGCATTAGTAAGTAGAAATCCCACATAATCATCTACCTTCATATTAGAAGTTAGAACTTCACTATTCTGACAAAAAGATCCAAAAAAAAGGATACTTTACAAGACCTCTAATTTCTAACTTCCTCAGATTACTTTACTACATCTCCTTCAAAATATCCTCTCTGAATCAAATCTTTATCAAAGTTATATAACGAAAGTTTTAAATGTTCATCACTGCTGGTTAAACATGATATCCTCATCAACTGTCCCTTAATTACATTGTTATATACTTATCTAGTTTGAATACTATTCCTAGCTACAAGGGTTTTCTTCTTACATTCTTTTCTATATAACTGTGTACTTAAACCCTTTTCCTTAACTCATAAAATAGTAACATCCAAAAAAAATCAATGCTTAGAGCAGATGCATTCATGAAAATTTCTAAAAAGAAGTAGCTGTGTGTAAATATTTCATGAATATTTGTAGATATATCAAAGCACTCTTCCAAAACATTGAATAACAAGTTACATAGGGTGAAAAACCATGTCCTTCCAATAATAATGTATGTTCCCATTCAACTAGGACAAGGTTGGCTTAACTGTTTGCACATGCTGTGCCCATTGCTACTCCAATGCAATGTAGAAAGGATTCATTTTCCAACAAAATTACAATATTTTCCAATTTTAATTAAATTGAAGTGCATAATAAAGTAACTTGTACATTAGAATATTCACTATTAAAAGATAAAAAGCATGAATGTTATTATATATGTTAATTGTTTTGTATGACTGTAAAAAGGCCAGATTCATTAACACCTGCACTAATTGTACACAGTGTGTGCAAGATCTGTATTCAAGAACATCTTAATATTTTTTCTGCTTTCTAGTCACTCAAAAAGATTACGGTAGGTATACATGTCGTCTACACTTTGTTCTGACCTTTTATGAATCCCCCTTGATATTTAAGGCTGCAGGAAGATGAGTAGAAAAAAATAAAATTAAGAGGAAGATGGTGTGAGTTATGCTTGTTTTGTCTGTTTGCCCAGAATGATGTACACTTAGTGTAGGCATTAATAAATCCCATCTAATCCCATCTACCGTGACAAATAAAAAGTCATCTAAACCATTACCTTTAATTCACTGTCAGATTACTTAAAAATGTTTAGTGTCCTTTAACACTCTAGGAATTTTCTGTAACAATGTTCTTAACTGTTTTTCTAAATATATTAATAAAGGTTCAGTCAGGCAACCAACTTCTGACACGGTCAGTCAAATAGGCGGATCTGTAATAGATTTATATATTTTTGGTTAAGTCTTAAATAACTAGTCTTATTGGATCAGAAACATAAAAGTAGTCAAAAAGTTTTGAAGTTAAAAAATCATAATCATATATAACAATCTTAACTTTAAATATAATACCTTTATATATTTGATTTTATATCTTTTTAACATTTTATACCTATTAACATCATTTAATAAATCTTTATTTTATTTAAATAAAAATATATATCCATAATAGTTATGAAACCACCCCTACCACCTGCTTTAATTTCAGTGGAATTATTTGATTTAATCTCATTAAGAATATCTATTTGACTAGGGGTCATATTATAAAATAATATGTTCATCATATTGATCACTGTTTCAGTAGCTTTAACTATATGGAATATATCCTGCCAAAGATCTAACAGCCGTCCAGCCTCCAAAGCTTCAGTGCACCTTCCACATGCCCAAACTGTCAAGCAGCTTGAGCTGAGCTGACTGAAACACAAGTTTGGGTGCAAAGCCATTCAGAGCTTTACTGCTGCCGATGAGTATGCTCCTCTGATGCTTTTGAGGATCATCGGTCAGCTTGTGCTTTCATTTGCTGGGCAGATAAGTTCCCTTTTGGGGGAAAAACTTCCACTTCTTAATTTTATTGATGTTTTTTTTTTTTACTTTCCTTTTCAGCTGTGATGGTTGTATTTTAATGGACTGTCTTGAGACTGTAACATACTTTTATAAAGAGCACTTGTTTTTTTTCTGCCAATTTAAAAGTACTGTAAATTAACTGAAAACTTATTTTCTGTGGAGAAATTGTTTTTTATTTTTCCTTTAGCTCTGACATAGTGCTGTAAAGAGATTTTCATTGTTTTTCTGTTAAAAAAAAAAACTTTTGTGGACTGGTAGTTTTGCCAGCAGTTGCTGTTTGTCTTCCCTGGGAAGGAAGCACCATTTTCAGCTTGACCATGGAACAGACTACTGGTCCCATGGTTGGTCCTTCTTCCAGCCACAAAAAGAAGACATTAAGCAACAGTCTTTGCAACAGCAGTTTAGCATTGTGCTTCTACCGCAGATGGGTGACTTTGCTGTTGCCATTTGTTGTACCTCAGGCCACTTATCTTTTACCCCAGATACCTCTGGTGTAGCACCTACAGCCACTATGGACTGGGGGCTAGCCACGTCCTCTGCAACTGTTACAGTACCCTCAGTGTGCAAGGGAGAACCATTCTTGTTGCTACTGGGAGAAGAAATAGAGAAAGTTTCCCTGTTGTATCAAAATGCTGCGTCCATCTATGGGGAAGCAGTTGCTGCCATTAGTAATACAGTTATCCCCATTTTTCTTTTCAAAAAGGAACAGAAAACCAAGCATGTATCTACTCCTCCTCAGATTTCCATGGATAGGAGTAGTTTATTGGGTCTGGCTCAGGGTTTAATTCAGGCATTTGCTCCTTCTTATAAAGTAGTTTCTAGTATAGAAAGGCAGAATTCTTCTTTTTCTGAAGAGATTCAAGATTCTAAATCTGACCAGGAGGATGCAGGGACTGACACAGTTTTATTTTTCATCAGAGGACAGCTCAGAGTCTAATTCTGCCTGTGGGGGTTTCTCTTTCTCAGAGACTGTTGCTAGAATGTGCCTGTGTTTTCAGTGTGAGAACAATGAAGTTTGACCGTCACTCAGAAAATGCTTAAATTTTACAGAAGGATTTTCCAGAACTCACACCCTCTCCTCCTGTTATGTCGGCTTTAGAGGATGTGTGTGTTACTGCTTGCAATTTTACTGATAGTCAGTCAGTAGCCCCTAAAAAGGCATATAGAAAGTATAAAGTTCTTTGTTTTTTAAATTTTATACACTATTCCCAAACTTGACCAAGCAGCTGTATCTTTCGTTGATCTAATTCCTGCTAAGCATGTGGTTAATTCCAGTCCTACTTTTTCTTATAAGGATGGGAAAATTATTGATGGGTATGGGAAAAAGTGTATACTTCTGCAACTTTTATTTTCAGATTTTTGAATTGTCAGGCTCATATGTGAGAGTTTGTATTGACAAATTAGGAAAGTATGAGGAATTTTTTATCTGCAGTTTCTTCTTTTGAGGAAAAATCTGCTTTAAATAACTTAGTTTCCTGTATTGCACAGGTCACAAGTCATTGTTTTCAGTGTGTGTATGACCGTGTTGATACTTCTTCCAGGTTATGGCCACTGGTTCTGATTTAAGGAGATCTGCATTTTTGTATTCTCAGAACCTCATAGTTGATGTTAAAATGAGATTTTAAATTCTCCCTTAGATAGAGATTTAGTGTTTGGCTCCTCTGCTGCAAAGATGATCAAAAGTGTGAAAGGGGCAAGCTGATCCATGGAATCTCTAATAAATTGTCAACCCTCCTTTTCCAAATCGCCTCATCCAGCTTTGGCAAAAACAGATTAAATAGTCTCAACAAATTCAGGTAATCAGACATTTAAGAAGAAATGACAACAGGGTTTCAAAGAGAAGTCTCGAACCTCCAAAAACCAAGGACAGTCCGGTGGGTGTGAATGACTATTCAAGTGACATTGCGACCCCATCCCACCCTGGACCCTTTATTTTCCAGAAAGTCTGAATCTCCGTTTTTCTCTGTGGAACAGATTATTTCAGACAAATGGGTTGCAGAATATTTTTCAAAGTGTCAAGAATCTCTGTCTTGGGTAAGATATCTCTTACACAAGTTAAGATACCAAGAGAAAATTCAAAAGTCTTTCTTGACCCCCTCATACAGGATTGTCTTCCTGGGATGTCAACTAGACACCTGAGTTCAAAGAGCTGTTCTTTCACAGTGAAAAATAGATGTTTGTTTAGATCTATTTCTAAGATTTTTCACTCAGACTTTCATCACTGTGAGGAAATACCTCGGGATTCTGAGTCTCATGGCATCTATAATGTTCATGATACCCCTGGCATGACTCTGCATGAGAAAGATACAGTGGTATATGAAATCTGTTTGGACCCAGCATCAACACCCTTTTTTATTTAAAATACCAGTGCTGGGATTTGTCAGAAAAGAGATCTTTTGGTGGAGACAACAGAAATCCTTCAATCCAGGTCTTCCCTTCTCCCACTCTACTCCAGAATAGTCATTCACCACGGATACTTTGGACTTTGCTTGGGGAGCAGTTTCAGGAGATATGAAAGTGCAGAGGGTGTGGGACACCAAGGACAGACACAAGCACATAAATAGCTAGGAAATGCTTGCCCTGATCAAGGCATACAACTCTCGGAACTATATTTGGTTCCCTAGATCTTTTCAAGTGGTTTCAGACAATACCACAGTCATGTGGTACTTCAAGAAGCAAGGGGAAACTGGGCCATACCCCTTTTGCAGACTGTGTGTTAGCTTGGGATATAGCTTCACAGCCCAGTCTCACTCTACATATATCCTACATTATATCAGTAAAAACTGTGTGCAGACAAGCTGAGCAGGACCAGGGCAAACTCTCATGAATAGAAACTATATCAAGGGGAGGAGTCTTCCAAGATTTGATCCATCTGTGGGGAGTTCCTCAAGTGGACATTTTTGTCTTCTCTTTGAACAATCTCCTGGCCAAATACTGTTCCAGGACTCTATGAAAGAAGGCCTGGAAGAATATGCCTTTTCTTTTCTTTTGAATGGAATGTTTTTGTATGCTTTTCCACCCTTTTCACTATTATCCAGGGTAGTTCTGAAAATTCAGAAGGAATCCCCCAGGATTATTGTGATGACTCCCTCCTTGTCCAGGCAACCATAGATCTTCCTTCTTTTGGAAATGGGCAGGAGCAATCACCACACACCTCCTCACAGACTGGATCTACTCAGACAAGAACTGGGGTGTTTGACACACCAACATCATTCATCTTCAGTTGACTGACTGGATGATAGGGTTTTGATTCCTTTTAGGCACCTATTTGCTGAAAATGTGCACCAGGTACTAATGGAGGCAAGAAAGCCTGCTACTAGAAAATCATATATATTAACCAATGGAAAAGGTTTTCTAGTTGATGCCAACAACATAACCAACACTTAACCAGGACAAGTTTTCTGTGGCTTTGCATTATCTGTGTGACTTACTAGCCTATACCCTTTCTTATTCCCCGATCAATAGATCCTCTTCTTTCAAGACTGTCTCATGTCAGAATGTTCTTAAAAGGGGGGGGTTGCATAAGAGGCCTCTAAGTAAACCAGTGGGCCCTCCCTGGGATATTAACTTCCTGTTAGAGAAGCTAAAACTTGCTTCATTTGAACCAGCTAATCTGTCTGATTTGAAGTCCTCAACATGGAAAACATTTTTCCTGATTGTTCTGACCTCTGCAAGAAGGGTATCTTGAGTTGCAAGCTCTTATGGTGAGTCAACTCTATCTCATTTTACATAGGGATAGGTTTTTTTTCAGAACAAATTCTTCTTTCGTGCTTAAAGTAGTATCAAAGTTTACTTTAAGCAAAACCATCCATCTCTCTTTTTCTTTACTGAACCTAAAAATCAGGAAGAAACAATACTCCATACCTTGGATGTCTATAGACAACTCAGGTACTTTCATGACAGAATTAAATCTTTTGGAACTTCAGATAAATTATTTGTTGTGAAGGTAAGGAGAAGTGGCAACCTGAGTCAAAACAGACTATTTCCAAATAGTTGTCTAAAGCCGATTACCTTTTTTTAACTTCACCATAACGTATCTATCCCATGCAGAGCCAAGGCCCACTTTACCAGGCCCTTGACTTCATTTATGGCTTTTTGGAAAGGGTGAGATTCTAGAAATATTCTGGAAGCTGCTACTTGGTCCTCTAAACATAGTTTTACCAATCACTATAAGCTTGATTCCCTCTCTAGGTCTAGATCAAGCTTTGCTAGGACCATTTTCCAGGGGTTCCTGGACTCTTCTTTTTCCATGTCTGAAATGTAGTTAGCTATAGTAATCTACTAATGCTACTGTAGTAGTGATCAGTATGATGAACATTGAACAGATGCATAAGTTGAACTTACCATAACAGTAGATATTTGAATAATCATTGCTGCAGTAGCTGCTCCCTCCCTCCATCCTGCTTGATTGTTGAAATGCATTTATCACAGGTTGAAGACATGTATTTTTTGTTGTTCTTAGCATGGTTCTTTTTAAGGGCTGAGCCTCCCTCTGTTTGCTGGCAGAAAATCTCTGAAGGGCTTTATGCTCAGACTTGTCTTTTAATCAGCTCAGCTCGATCTGCTTGACAGTTTGGGCATGTGGAAGGTGCCCTGAAGCATTGGAAGCTGGCTGGCTAAGTTTACTGCAGCAGTGATCAGTAGAACATCTGTTATGGCAAGTTCAACTTACACAACTGTACTTCTTGCTTACCTCCCTGTGTAAAAGATGTATACATCTGTTTCTCACAGGTTTGTAAAAATGCTTCAAGTAGTGTATGATTTTTAGGTACAAACGTGCTAGGTCTGTTTAAAACATTAACTCTTGTCTCCTTCTTGTTTAAACATCAATTTCAAATTTGCATAGTCATTCATCACTTTCATATAATCTTTGCTCAAGTAAAGATTAAGCTGTGATCAGTTCATAAGCAGTTCCATTTGACTATTCCCATAAGAAGGCATTTAAAAAATTCTAAGCCCTCTCGGTATTACATGCGCTTGCAGATATACTTTGAACATTTTGGGGGTTTTAATTTTTTTTTGCTGCAGTTGGTTTTATTTGTTACTGTTACTTGAAGGGAGGTGATGATTAGTGATCAGCAGTATGGTTTCATGCCAGGAAAGAGCACTACAGATGCGATGTTAGCTCTGAGAGTGTTGATGGAGAAGTACAGAGAAGGTCAGAAGGAGTTGCATTGTGTCTTTGTGGATTTAGAGAAAGCATATGACAGGGTGCCTAGAGAGGAGTTGTGGTATTGTATGAGGAAGTCGGGAGTGTCAGAGAAGTATGTAAGAGTGGTACATGATATGTACGAGGGTAGTGTGACAGCGGTGAGGTCTGTGGTGGGAGTGACGGATGCATTTAAGGTGGAGGTGGGATTACATCAAGGATCAGCTCTGAGCCCTTTCTTATTTGCAGTGGTGATGGGCAGGTTGACAGACGAGATCAGACAGGAGTCCCCGTGGACTATGATGTTTGCAGATGACATTGTGATCTGTAGTGAGAGTAGGGAACAGGTGGGGGAGACCCTGGAGAGGTGGAGATATGCTCTAGAGAGAAGAGGAATGAAGGTCAGCAGGACTAAGACAGAATACATGTGTGTGAATGAGAGGGAGGATAGAGGAATGGTGAGGATGCAGCGAGTAGAGGTGGCGAAGGTGGATGAGTTTAAATACCTGGGATCACCAGTTCAGAGTAATGGTAAGTGTGGAAGAGAGGTGAAGAAGACAGTACAGGCAGGATGAAGTGGGTGGAGAAGAGTGTCAGGAGTGATTTGTGACAGACGATTACCAGTAAGAGTGAAAGGGAAGGTCTACAAGAGGGTAGTGAGACCAGCTATGTTATATGAGTTGGAGACAGTGGCACTGACAAAAAGACAGGAGTCAGAGCTTGGCGTGGCAGAGTTGACAATGTTAAGATTTGCACTGGGTGTGACGAGGATGGACAGAATTAGGAATAAGTATATTAGAGGGTCAGCCCAGGTTGGAAGGTTTGGAGACAAAGCCAGAGAGGCAAGATTACGTTGGTATGGACATGTGCTGAGGAGGGATGTGGAGTATATTGGGAAAAAGATGCTAAGGATGAAGCTGCCAGGTAACAGGAAAAGAGGAAGGCCTAAGATAAGGTTTATGTATGTGGTAAGAGAGGACATGCAGGTGGTTGGTGTGACAAAGCAAGATGCAGAGGACAGGAAGAAATGGAAACAGTTGATCTGCTGTGGCGACCCCTTACGGGAGCAGCCAAAAGAAGAACAAGAAGACTTTTTTTGATTTTTAACATGTATTAACTGTTAATAAATGCAAAGCATGCGTAAGTACAAAAGTTAAATACATACAATAAAACGCTGTAAATAAAACTTATGTAACAATTCTTTAGTAACACTCTACTAAATGTGTTACAGTTTACTCCTGTGATCATTTGATGCACTAATTATAGAAAATTATTCATTAAGACCTGTGGGCATAAGCATGAAGTATTAGCTCACATCTGACTTCCTTATTCATTAAGAAATTCTGCCAGTCACCACCCCAAGGTTCAAATGCAACCTGCTGTAGGGACTGGAGAAATATTACACGGCAGAAGTTTGTTGGACTGGTGACATGTTCAGCAAGGCTGGTAGCCAGGATCTGCAGATCAGCTTAGCTAAGATGAAGCTCACACAACTCAGTGCAGGCCATTTAGATACAGCAGAAGTATAGTGAATGCAGAATTTTCTTGATCGCTCTACCCACTGTGGAACTACCACTACTGCAAAATTACACTTAGCACAGCTCTTCCAGTAAATACTGTACAAGAAAATGAAGAACCATTGAAAAACAGGTGCTATCTGAAGCTCAAGTACTATAAGCTACCAAGGACCTGCTGCACTTAATCCAACTTTCACATAGACCAGTCACTGCTTAATCCAAGATGGTCCTAACTCTTAGCCAAAATGATTTATTCAGGGCAGAAAATAAAATGCAAAAACAATATCAGGCAATGCAGAAAGCAGCTTAAAATATCTAAAATATCAGGCAATGCAGAAAGCAGCTTAAAATGGCTAAAATATCAAGCAATGCAGAAAGCAGCTTAAAATGGCTAAAATATCAAGCAATGCAGAAAGCAGCTTAAAATGGCTAAAATAGTTGTGACTTAAGTACAGTCATAAAAGCAATGCTTTCCTGTTTTTTTTCTCTCTTTTCAAATTTAGCAGTTATTTAAATAGTGATTGCACATGGCACAGCCCCATGCACCCATGTTGGGAGACCAGGGATGAGCTATTACTTGTGCAGTAAATTCCACATAAGAAAAATAACCCATGAAAAACAAGTGAAAACTGAAGCCCAAGTGCTGTAAGCTACCTAGAACTTGCAGCACATAGTCCAACCCTCACTTAGATCATCCATTACCTAATCCAAGGTTGCCTCAAGACCTGGCCAAACAAATTAACTCATGAAGAAAAGAAAATACAAAAACAGTATCAGCCAATATTTAAAGTAGCTGAAAATGACTAGATCAGTAAATCAATTTAAGTGCAGACTCTAAAGAATTTTCACTGAAACCACATATTGAGTCTCCAGTGTAGTTATTAATGCAGCATTAGTAGTTATTTAGTGGACAAAGTTTGGTGTAAATATGCCAAACTTTACTGGGTTCTGAGCCCTGCTTTGCTGCTTGCAAGTACAGATCCATTGTGAGATGATTTTCACACTTCCACAAAGACTTGAGTGTATGCTTAACGAATTGCCATTTTCTTCCTTTTAGTAAACTGTGACTATTACAAAAGAAAAACTGAAAATACACTGCTTGACGAATGTTTATTTCAGTGCTAATCAGAATTAGTAGCTTATTTGTTTGCAATACACAAAGGCAGAGAGGGTCAGAAGAAGAACGCAGATTCTGAGAGAGAAGTGCAATTACTTATTAAGCCAGGTTTTAAAATAAGTGTATGGCATTTCATACAGTGACAGAATGACAATTACAGTTAAGTAGTTTTGCAGAGTGCTAAGAGATAGCTAGAAGGTTGCTTACCAGTATACACTATGTGTATTGAATGTACTAAACTGTTGAACGAAATATGATGAAAAATGTTCTTTCAATAATGAAGCACACTCTTCCAAAGAAAATTAGTGAATCAAGTAACAAGTATCTCACAATTACATGGAATTTCCTACAAAGAAGTACCTTCATGGATTTTAAAGGTAGAACTGATCTCAATCAACTATAAATTATTGTGTTGTCAAATTACCTGCATTATGGAGAAACATGGAAGTTCCCCTACTAATTATAAAGTGTGGAAAGTAGTATGCTTAAAAGTGTAGGAGTAACTGATATACAAAGGGTTGAACAACTGTGTGGCTTTACAACGTCTATATTCAGCGGTGTGCTGAGAAAGTTATTGTACTGGCTATTCTGGGCAAGCAAATCAGGTGATTATGGAGTATGTACAGTGGAGTGTATTGAGAAAAGTAATACAATGTTTGTTGAGGGTTAACAGGTCAGACAGTTCTGGACTTTGCACCAGGAAATGCTGACTACACTGCATGTTTTAACTACAGTCAAAATGTAAAGCCTAAGAACACGTAAATTGCTACTGAAACCAGTGATATGGTATTTCTGAAAAGTTCACTCGTATTGCTGTACAGAAATAAACTCAATAATACTTCTGCATTGTGTTAGCTGCTCTTTGAAGCTGTGATTGGGAGGTTTTTAGCCTGTAAATGAACTGCATGTTTGAAAGAAGAAATCTTATCACTGGCAACACTTGCATTTAAAAATAAATTTAATTTTTGATGGTTTTATAATAGCAGAATAAAATCTGCTCAAACAGATTCAGAGTAGGATATGTGGCAAAAAGTGAAAAAGAATACTGCATGCATGAAACAGACATTTTTTATATATTTGTGAATTTGCCGGTGTTTAAAGAAATTAAAAAATTATGGTTTACCTTTGCTTTCTGAAGACAACTGTATTGCCTCTGAAGTATGCTGCATGCTAGAAACTAGTGAAAATGATGTATCTGCAAGCCCTGCTTGTTGAGTAAAAGCAAAGAGATGTGCAATGTGTTGAAAGCACTAAATGGTGGAATTTGATACAGTGCTGAACCGTGCTGTGCACTGTTTAAGCAGTGGTGGAAAACCTGCACTCACACACACACACATATATATATATATATATATATATATATATATATATATATATATATATATATATATGTACACACACACAGTAAACTCTCAGTTAACTGGAACACAACTAACCAGAACTCTCAAGCAACCAAGAAAAAAAAAAATCGAAGAAATACAGTACAATTTTCATGTGTTGCACTGTACCCCGCCGTAGAAACATACCTTATGTTTTTAGAGTTTTAGAGTTTTAAAAAGGAAGATAAGAATAAATTCCCTTTCTCCCCAACCTAAGAACAAGTCAAACCAAACAAATAGTATAGGGCACAGTATTAGTCAGGCCTATTTTTAATAGTAACTCTCAGGCAACCAGAAACTACACTTATCTGGCATCTACCAATCCCCATGGGTGCTGGTTAACTGAGAGTTTACTGTATATATGTGTGTATATACAGTGGATATTAAAAGTTTACACACCCCTTTTCAAAACTTTTCCCACCTTTAATGCGACTTATAACGTGTACAATTCAATTAAACAACAAACAAATTTGTTAGGGGAAAAACTATAAAAAACATACAATAAGCTGGTTGCATAAGTGTGCACACCCTTAAACTAATACTTTGTTGAAGCATCTTTTGATTTAATTACAGCATTCATTCTTCTTGGGTAGGAGTCTGTCAGCATGGCACATCTTGACTTGGCAATACTTGTCCACTCTTCCTTGCAAAAGTGCTCCAAATCTGTCAGATTGCGAGGGCATCTGTTGTGCACAGCCCACTTCAGGTCACCCCACAGATTTTCTATTGGATTTAGGTCTAGGCTCTGGATGGGCTATTCCAAACCTAATTTTCTTCTGGTGAAGCCATTCTTTTGTTGATTTGGATGTATGCTTGGGGTCATTGTCATGTTGGAAGGTGGAATTCCTCTTCATCTTCAGCTTTCTAAGAAGACTCTTGAAGGTTTTGGGCCAAAAGTGACTGGTATTTGGAACTGTTTATAATTCTCTCCACCTAGACTAAAGCCCCAGTTCCAGCTGAAGAAAAGCAACCCTAAAGCATGATACTGCCACCGCCATGCTTCACCGTGGGGATGGTGTTGTTTTGGAGATGCGAAGTTTTGTTTTTGTGACAAACCTACCTTTTGGAATTGTGGCCAAAATGTTCAACCTTGGTCTCATCGGACCATAACACATTTTTCCACATGCTTTTGGGAGACGATGTATTGTTTTGCAAATTTTAGCTGGGCCTGGATGTTTTACTGTGTAAGAAAAGGCTTCTGTCTTGTAACCCTACCAGATAGCCCAGACATATGGAGAATACGGGAGATTGTTGTCAAATGTAGTGCACAACCATTGCTTACCAGAAATTCCTGCATCTCCTTCAGTGTTGCTGTAGGTCTCTTGGCAGCCTCCCTGACCAGTTTTCATCTTGTCTTTTCATCAGTTTTGGAGGGATGTCCATTTCTTTGCAACGTCACTGTCATCCCATTTTTTTTCTCCACTTTTTGATGACTGTCTTTACTGTCTTCCATGGTATATCCAATGCTGTGGACATTTTTTGTACCCTTCTCCTGACTGATACCTTTTAACAATGAGATCCCTTTGATGCTTTGTAAGCTCTTTGCGAACCATAGCTTTTGCTGTAGCAGGCAACTGAGTAAATGTCAAGAAAATCCTAATAGGACAGCTAAACTTTATTTGGGGTTAATCAGAGTCTCTTTAATTGATGGCAGGTGTGAACCCAAGAAGACTGAATGCTGTAATTAAATCAAAAGGTGCTTCAACAAAGTATTAATTTAAGGGTGTGCACACTTATGCAACCAGCTTATTGTACGTTTTTTATTTTATATATTTTTCCCCTAATAGATTTGTTTGCTTTTCAACTGAATTGTACAGGTTATAGGTCACATTAAAGGTGGGAAAAGTTTTGAAATGATTTATTGTGGTCTCATTTATATGCAATGTGTGTGTGTGTGTGCGCGTTTGTGTGTTTATGTATGTATGTGTATATATATATATATATATATATATATATATATATATATGTATGTGTATATATATATATATATATATATATATATATATATATATATATATTTATATATATTTCACTTTTCATTTCATTATACTGATTGCTATCTGAGCAGTAATATGAAATCTGTGCCAAAGTATATACAGCACTTACTTATATTATGTGCTGTCTAAACAGTAACGAGGAACTTATAAAAATTGTACTAGACCACTAAGTAAAAAGGAAGCCTTTCTGAGAAGTGAATTGTTAATACTAATGAAGTGGTGCACCTACAAAACTATTTGCCCTCTGCCCATATGGAAGCTTGCTGTAAAGACGTGGGCCTTTATGGCATTATTAAATGGCAATACTAAAACTTGTTATTTATTGGTTTTATACTAGAAAACTGTGCTTTACCAAAACATTGCTGGATTTCTTGGAAAGTAAAGTTAATCCTAAAAGGTTTAACCTTCAAACAGGATAAAGGGGTTATTTGCTAATAAATTAAGAAACATTTCTTGATTTTGCAATTGAAATCCTCTGACTGAAAAATGGGACATTGGTGCAGTGTGAGGTACGAAAGAGCTTGTTTTTAAAAAGTTAAACCTCTTACAGGAAAAAAGGAGTTCATTGTTGAGTAATGGAAGAAAATGATTACACCCTTTGACAGCAGAAGGAGGATTCATTACTTTGTGTGTGAAGAAAGATGTTGAATTTGAAAATAAACCAAAAGGAAGTAATGGGATCACATGTGCATAATACAAGAAAGACAGTTTTGTACAAACTTGGTAAACTGATGTACTAAAAATGTGTAAGAAAATAATACTTGAGCTGCTGTCATGGGAGTAAAGCAAATCTCTGCTGAGGTACAGCAGTATGAGTTAACCAGAGAAAGAAGTGCTGCTCAGCTATGTCAGGTACAACAGACTGGGAGTGTTTCACATCTGAATAATAAACTGTCTGTTCTAACGTAAGTTGCACACACTCACATCCATGTTGGATATCTTGAGCTGCTGATAAGTTTTTTTCTGAGCTGTCGCCACTCAAGGCTCTGCCCTTGCAAAGCTCTTTGTCTTCATTCACCTCTTGCCCAATCCCCTCTCTCCAAAGTATATCCCTTCCATCCCCCTATAAACTCACCTGAGTTTACTTAGCATCTTAGGACACCTGGGCGCCATCTTTACTTCACCTCTAGTTTCGGACCCAGCTGCAATCTGATTAGCTCCCGGAGAACCAATGTGGTCACTAAGTAAGTAATCCTGTTCAAATAAATGTATTAGTGATATCTGTTTTTACTTTGCTGGAAATTTTCTCTGTCAAATAATAATTTGAACTGTTTTTGAATATGCTATGGTTTGTGCACATTGAATTTGAACCATAGCATTACTCGAACCAATTGCTTATGGCTCGAACCTTGTGTTTCTGTTCCTCCTAGCTGTTCTGGTTAATCTGAAAGCTTACGAAACAAAACCCATTTGAACAATACCACTCAAAAACCAAAATAAAATGCAATTTGGCACTCAGGGTCTAAAACACCATAAGCTCTACACTAAAAGAACAGACTGAAATGCGAACTATAGTAAAAAGAATTTTATTTAAACAAGTTAAGCGTTTTCATCCCTGTAATATCCCTGGGACTTCTTCAGAACAAGGATACAAAACTTCCAATTCTCTTATATACAAAAGGTTGTTAAAACCTTAATTAATCAATTGAGCCCCATACATAGTTTTTAAAGAAACATTAAAAGAAATACAAGTAAATAATCACTGCTAAATAATCAAAACCATTTCTGTCAGTAAAAATGATAAATGTAAAATTTATAGTAAAAATATTGTAATGAAAGATTTGTATAAATGTGTGTGTGTGTCTGTGTGTGTGTGTGTGTGTGTATATATATATATATATATATATATATATATATATATATATATATATATATATATATAAATAAATATGTAACCCCCTCTTTTTTAATACAGGTAACAATGATAAATTCTCATTAATTCCCAGTGTACTAGTAGAATTCAACTTTATAATCCAAAATAATTCTCTCATTTCTATTTGAAGTTCCCACCACCCACCCCTTGGATTTTGTGACACTACTTATAAAATCCGAAATTTTAATTTTGTAAAACCCTGGCATTTTAGAGTGTGCTTGTAAAGAGAATTATTTGTATTTCACTTTAAAATAACATATAAATGTTCGTAAATCCTAGTTCTAAAGTCTTCTTTCTGTTTTTCCTACATAATAATTTCCACAAGTTTGACAAACAGAAATGTAAATCAAACCTTTTGTGTTACAATTACCTCTGTTTAACTTCACTGTTTGTATAGTTCCTTTTAAGTTAATATTGTCCGCATCTAAAATAAATGAACATTGCTTGCACCTACCACATTTTGTTATACCTTTCAATGTCAAGGGGAAATCTACATAAGTATGTTCAAATAGGTATTTAAAATGCCTTCCAACTTTGTAAACAAAACAAGGTCCTTTACCCAACACCCCCATTATATCAGTGTTACCTTTAAATATAATCCAGCTCCTAGAAATAATTTCTCTAATTTCCTTCTCACCATTACTGTAGGAAATAACCATACTTCTATTAAAATTAGAACCCATATCTTTGGTTTTCCAAAAGAGATCAATCGAACAGTCACTTCCTAAAAGTAGTTTATATTTGGTTCCTCATCCTGCAGAAACTTCCTTAGTAATGGAATTCAACAATTTTAAAGGGTAGCCTCTGTTCCTAAACATTACCACAATGTTATTCATTTCCAAATTAAAATTATTCAAATTGGAACACATTGTGGCTGCCCTTATTAATTGACCCTTAAAAATGTTCCTTTTTGTATGTCTAGGATGGTGACTTTGAAAATCCAAATAATTATTAGAAAAAGTCTCTTTCCTAAAGACCTTGGAAAGAAAAGACCCCTTTATCTTGTCTTTATATAAAGTTACATCCAAATAATTGATAGTGGTATCTGAAATCATAGAAGTGAACTTAAAATATGTACTGACCCTATTCAGATAGTTAGCAAATTTTGTTGGTTGTGATGAATCTTCCTTCCATAAAAAAAAAATATTGTCCAAAAAACCAAAATAAGAAAGCCAGTGCTGGCAATATGAAGAACCAAAAACATAGTTAGATTCCCAGGCATATATAGTACCAAGTTAGCGTAAATGGGTGCACAATTGGCACCCATCACTACCCCTTTAATTTGTTTGAAATATTCTCCCTCAAAAATAAAAAAAAATATTTAACAGAATATATTCCATGGTAACCATAACAAAGTTCACCATAGTGCCATTAAAACCAGTAAGGTCGCTGATAGCATTGTGAAATAATTCCAAACCATCTTGGTGGGGGATTGATATATATAGAGGTCTACCACATCAGCTGTTGAGAAACAACAATTCTCAGTATACCAATTCTCATTAATTTTAGTTAAAAAATCCCAAGAATCATTTAATAAATAATGAATTGGGTCTAAAGAGTCCTTAAGAAGCCTGCCAATAAAACCACTTAGAGAATGTGTAGAACTGTTATGTGCTGAAATAATTACTCAAAAAGGGGGGTTTTGTATATCTTTATGGACTTTTAGAATACCAAAAGCTGTTGGAATCAATGAATCAATGTGTGTTCTGTTTAAGGAAGTTAAAGAGTTCTTCAGAAATAATTCCTTGAAGCAGTGAATCTTCCAAAAATAACTGGATTTTCTTATATGCTAGGAAGACTTCATTCTTAGAAGATACTTGATATCTAGTTGTAGCAGAAAATAAGGTAAATAAGTGGTTTACATAGTCTGTTTTGTCAAAATGACAATACCACTACCTTTATCTGGCTTCATAATTCTTAAGGACTCATTCGGTCTAAGCTCCCTCATTAAATCAAATGCTTCCTTTGTAAGATTATAACCTCTACTTTTATTAGTTATGTTATTGCCAGTTAAAGTTGAATACATTTCAGTCACACAAGCAGTTTCAAAAGCCTGTATAAGAGGATGTAGTGGGGATTAAAACAGCTCTTTTTCTTAAATACCAAGTTATTTTCACTAGCAGTTCTAAAGTCTGGTTGATCTTCAAACATTATCTGAAAATTCAGTTTTCTAGTGAACAATTTGAGTTCTGTAATCACATCAACTACCCCAACCTTAAATAAAGGCACAAATTTAAAACCCTTTTTAAAGAGGGAAAAATGTCTCATTCATGTTAAAGTTGGTGTGATTGTAAATATAAAAACCTTGAAAGGAATTTAATTTACCATCATAGGCTGTAACTATTCTCTCTTATGAGCCACTGTCTAGTTCCCTTTCCTGTCTTATTTTCTCCAGGTTCACCCTCTGCCTCTCGTATCTTTTGGTGACTGGGCCTGGGGTAAAAAACTTTTTGCTTATTCCTATTTTCAGTTCATTCAGACCTTCTAAGAGGTTGATAATGAGCTTCATCATCTTCATTTACCATTTAATCTGAAAGTTTTCTGAGGCTATGCAATAACTGTAGCTCGTTGCTGTGA
Source organism: Protopterus annectens (assembly GCF_019279795.1). NCBI lineage: Eukaryota > Metazoa > Chordata > Ceratodontiformes > Protopteridae > Protopterus > Protopterus annectens. Next base: position 1,225,773,413 of record NC_056728.1, on the reverse strand, counting down.
GTGTAGTTACATTTAAATGCTCTATTTCTGAATAATCAGAAATCTGTGTCATTAGCACGATACTTCGCTAACTTTGTTATGCACTACACCTTTTCTATACATGTAGACTGAAGCTGTTCCTTTTGCATGGGTGTTGAAATTCCTCCTAGAAAGCGCATGGGCCATGGTTAGAGAAGCTAAGTATAGGGTGTTTTATTAGCCTAATGCTCAGAGAAAATCATGTATAAGCCATGACCCAAGGTTTGTTCTATGAAATCTTATTGTCTATTTAGCCAGGAATTTACAGTATCTTGTTCTAAGCACAGTGGAAGTTTAATCTGGAATGATTCAGTTTTTTATATACTGTAGCTAAATGCTGTGAGTTTATACATTGTAAAGGTTTGCTGCACACTCTCTTAAGTAAGTGCTTTAATCTTTGTCTCTGTACTTCATGTATTACACTGACTTTCCTCTAAATCTCTAAGTATTCCTTCCTACATTGCTCCTTCAGTGACTTCCTCCAACCACTCACTCATTCTCAACTGTGCTCTTACCCTGTGTCCTAATTACTTGCTCAATACTTTCCCTGTATTTCATTACTTTTCCCTTCTACTAACAGTTTTACCTGCTAATGACTACTACTGCAGCACTGTCTAGCTGTGAAACCACTTCCTTCTCACTTTATTTTACAGTTACCCTAAACGGAGGAACTACTGTTCTTTCTCCTCCCTCTCTGATAAGTGTTTTGCTCGAGACTCGCTATCTATGCAAGAAAAATCACCAAAGAGAAGCTCCAAATAGCTATCATATGCTCAGCATATGTCTCCTGATTTAAACTGTTTCATTTGCACTACTGTTTTCTTTAAAATTCTTAACTGTGATTGTGGCATGCACACTAATACTCGACTGCCATATCCCATCTCATCCCCCCAACTCATTATCTCTTCTCTCTAATCCTTTTTAGTTTGAATTTTCCTCTCCAACTTCCTGCAGCTATAATAAAAGAAAAAAAAAACACATAGCTAACTCTTTAATGCTGTACAGATCCATGGATGCTATTCCCATCCTTGTCAATATTTAATAAGGTCTCCCTCACTAATCTACCCCCCCCCACCCTCCACTAAACTATCTCCTCTAAATTAAGTAGCACACATTCACATTTGTTCTGGATACCTTGAGTTGCTGATAGTTTTTTCTGAGCTATCTGCTGTGCAAGGCTCTGCCAGCTCCGTTCCACCTCACTATGCTCAGGCTCACTCCACTCCCCTACCCTATCCCCATTCTCACACCCCCCACTTCAATTACATTTATACCATCCTTGCTCCCCCATTCTCTCAATAACCAGTCACATACGACCCTCTCCACCAGTTCAACAATCACATATAGCCGCATCTTTTTCCATACATATCACTTCCTTACAGTCAGTCAGTAGTATCCCTATCACATTGAACCTCACACTAGACTCACATTCAAACTCACTGCAACCCCACATACACTAGCAATAGTACTTTTACATGTAATAACAGCTACCTTTCTAATAACACGTATCTAATTATTCATACCATGGACTATATATTACAATTATCTCCTCACCCACATTAGTCAACACAACCCAAACAACCAACACTCACCCAACCAATTTAATATCGCCATATCTCTACAACAGCTCCCTCACAGAACTCTTCTTAATCAAGTATTTTCCCACTCAGCCAACTTCCAACTTGTTTCATAAATATTTAAAATTACTCATGAAGCTTGCCCACCTATTCCTATGCTATTTATCTCTATTTACTCAAGCTGGTGACATATACCATAACCCTGGCCCACAGCCAAGCTCCCAACCAATGCCACCACATAAAAACCCCAGCCAACAAAACTACATGAAGCAACCCTATAGTAGCTCTGACCTCTTAATCTTAAATATCAACTTAAAGGGTATCCTAAACAAAGTTGAGAAGTTCCATTCTACCTTCAGTCTATATGCCCCAATATAGTCATACTAACTAAAACCTGGTTAAAACCACACATCAAAGACAGTGAATTACAAACCCAGGGTTACAAGAGTCATAGACAGACAGAATTAAGAAGCGAGATGGTAGTATTGCAGTTATCCATAAGGACACACAACCTAGAATGATTAGACAACTACCTCTCTGACCGAAATAGCTCAGAAGTACTTGTATCCAGCCTACAACTAAATGGTAACAAATGCATCATCATCTTCGCAGTTTACATCCCCCAGGCAACAATTCGACAATGATCAAAAATCTCCTAAATTGGGTAGCAACCACCTTTAAACCAAGAAACAGTTATCACTGGAGACTTCAACCTAGACTGGTCTTTCTGTTTTTCCAAAAATCCTTCAAACTACATTAACCTTTTCGGCCTTACCCAAGTCATTACCAGCCCAACTAGGATTGACAAATACAGCAAAAAACAATCCATACTTGACTGGATTCTCACTAATAGACCCTCCTTATGCCCTAACTCTGGGTGTCTGCCAGACAGCCTCAGTGATCACAGACCCTCCTACCTCCTAAGACACAAAGTAAACCCTAAAAATCCATCATTTACAAGCACACCTGTAACAGAAAGAATTTCTCCACAGATATTTTTAACTCCCTCTTGAAACAATGTAACTGGTCCCCACTAAAATAACTCCAATTAGATAATGCAACTCACTACTTTACCAGCAGATTCCTAGAAATCATAGACAAAGTAGCACCCATCAGGAAGAATCTGTGTAAAACCAAACCAACACCATGGCTAATGAAACACACTAAACTTCTTATGAAACAAAGAGACAAAGCACGGTCCCAGTATCTGGCCACCAAAAACCAAACAAATCTACAAAACTGCCAACAATTAAGAAATGCAATCAAAAAGCAAATAAAAACAGACAAAAAACCTACTATTCGACAGCCCAATAGAAACATCAAAATAACCTCCAAAACGTTTGGGCCTCTGTAAATTAACTTGTCAATCCCAAACATTCCTCTACCCCTAACCCATCCTCCCCAAACACCACCGAAGGCATAGCCACTCAATTCAACTCTCACTTTACTAATTCCATACTGTCCCTACTAAATCATAGCACTACCAGTCCACTGGTTGTACCCACCACCTCTGCCACCAATCCTGTAGCATTTAGCCTGAAACCAGTACCTACAAGCTACATTAACAAACTTCTCCTTCAACTGAAACCTTCAACTTTAGCAGCCGACCTCCTTCCCAATGAATTCCTGAAGCTGGCAGCTGACATCATTATTTACGCAGTCGCCCAACTAATAAATCAGTCTATCTCCGAACAATACGTTCCTAACTCTGGAAGATATCCCATATCATTCCCCTACATAAAGGGGGCACCTCAACACTACTATCAAACTACAGACCCATTGCAGTACTCCCTCCCCTTGCCAAAATCCTCAAGAAATGTATATACTCACAAATTCTTCCCTATCTCCTGGACAATTACCTCCTCTCAGAAACCCAACATGGCTTCAGACCCAAGCTTAGCACCACATCCACCCTAATTACCTTCACAGACCTAGTCAGCCAATCAAGAAACAACAGCCTTTATGTTTCATCAGTTTTCCTAGATATGTCAAAAGCATTTAACACTCTCACACCAAAAACTTTTGTACAAACTATCTTCCTTAAACTTCTCACAGTCCACCCTATCATGGTTCCATAGCTACGTGTTAGACAGACAGCAAGCTGTTAAATGGCTAGACAATATATTCTCACTCTTACCTGTCTCAGTAGGCATACCCCAAGGTTCCATACTTGGCCCACTTACAATCTTTACAAATGATCTCAATTTAGCCACAACATCCACTAACATTATACAATATGCAGACAATTCTACACTCATCTGTGTTAGACAGACAGCAAGCTGTTAAATGGCTAAACAATATATTCTCACTCTTACCTGTCTCAGTAGGCATACCCCAAGGTTCCATACTTGGCCCACTTACAATCTTTACAAATTATCTCAATTTAGCCACAACATCCGCTAACATTATACAATATGCAGACAATTCTACATTCATCTGCTCGGACACCATAATCCCTGAGCTGTTGCAAAAATACACAAAATTCATTTACAGATGTTGAACACTACCTTTCCACCAGTGAACTAATACTCATCCGAGAGAAGACCAAACTAGTATTATTTACCAACAATAAAATATCTCAACCCTTCATCCCATTCACCATCTACTCCACTAACAACACCAAAACAGAGCCAGTGGACCACACCAAACTACTAGGTGTCACCACTGACAAATCCCTCAGTTATGACCTGCATATATCCCAAACAGTCAAAATGTCCACATAAAACTCGGGGCACTCTATAGAGCCAAACCATTCCTCACACAAACCACCAAAACAGCCATTGCCCAAAGCTGTCTACTATTCGCTCTGTTATATACCTCCCAATTTTCGCAAATTTAAAGAAAACAAATTTAAATAAACTGGAAGTCTGCTACAACAAAATAGCCAGGTTTGCCACCAATCTCCCATACAGAAAACATCATTGTTCAGCTTTTCACAAACTAGACTGGTTGGAACTCCCAAACCTATTATGCCTTAAACAACTCACAATTTGCCATTCCATCATCTACCTTCCAGATAAATGTTCAGCCATTAAAAACCTAGTAAATGCTGTACTACTAATAAAACCCTCCGCTCATCTGACAAACTTCTTCTGTAAGCCTCTAAAGCCAATAATAGGTACAGGAATGCTTTCTTCTCTAAGCACTTCCCCAAAATTTGGAACTGAATTCCCCAGCCCATTCTTTGCACAGCTAACCCCTCCAAATTCAAAATTCTTCTCAAGGACCATTTGACAAATAACTTGCTATACTCCTGCTCAACACCAGGCTTACCCCTCAGTCATTTTTTAGCACTGTTCATCCTATATCATTTCTGTTGTTTATTTCCCTGACTCTTTCCCTTGGATGCTATCTCCAGCTTATTACTGTATTTTTTTATTCTAACTGTTTAATTTAGTTAGGTTACCACCCCACCCCCTAAGTAGAAATACAATAAAGTTTTTGTTTCTTATGTGTTGCATTCAGTGACCAACAATTATAATGTGCAATATGTGTGACCATCTTTACTGCATTGTTTGCATTACTGTTGTTTGTTTTATACCTCACTTCAATTGTATGGACTGATTATTATGTAACCTGTTGTTTTTTCATATTCTGTGGTAACACTGTTTACTATAACTTGGAGCTTTTCTCCCCAGGCCTCCGCTAAAAACGGGCCTTAGGGCTCAGTCAGACGCTCCCAGTAAACAAATGTAAAATAAATGTCTCTGGTAGGCATGAGTAAATGAATGGTTTGCAGTCTAGTGTTGCAAATCAATTTATCTATCCATAACCTTCATTTTTTACATTTTTGCACATGGGGTCAGGGTGTACCAACAGCAGTGGCCATCATCAATAGAAAATGTTCACAGCACCAGGGGACTACCCCACCAACCACAGTTGTTCTTCCATACCAAATACACAAAAATGCATTCACACCTACAGCCAGTTTAGAGTCTCCAGTCCACCTACTGCATGTTTTTGGATTGTGGGAGGAAACCAGAACAACTAAAGAAAATCCACATGAACACAGAGAGGACATGCAAATTCCACACAGATGGCACACCAACTGGGGGAACTGGGGAACCTGTTGCTGTAAGGCAACATTACTATTTGCTGTTTTACTGTGCTACCCAGTTGCAAATATGCAAAGTAAAACCTTAATTTGACGTAATGAGTCTGGCTCTGTTTTCTTATCAAACTGGAAGAGATTACATTGAGGGCAGAACTTAAGTATTTTTAAGAGTATCCAGAAAACGCATTGACTTTTTTTACAGCAAATAAGTTGGTGCAACAAATGGTTAGTCATGTAATAGTTAAGATCTTTACCTTACATATAGAATGTGCAGGGCTTGATTCTGACCTATGGATATTGACTAGGCATGAAAGATTGTGCAAAGTGATAATGTAGTATTTACGTATCAATGTAAAACACTCCTACAGTGGTGTATAATTTTGCAAGACAAAGTTAGATAATTTTTTGAAGGTATAGAAATGTTAAAACAGTAATATGCTGTTGTATTTAAACAGAGAAAAGCTCATAACTCTGGTGGAATAGATTTTTGAGCATACAAATTTAAAGAAAGGTTTACAAAGTTGTTTGCTGACCCTGACCATGAAAAGATCTGCTAAAGGACAACAAAAAGAGATTGGTAGATTTATTCAGTATGCTATCTTAACATCCTTTACATGTGGTTATAAAGCAATATCAAAAAAAAAAATCCTGAAAGTGCTAAATTAAGATACAAAAAAAGAAAAAGAACAGAGTGATTTGGTGTTGGAACTCGAAAGACAAAATGAACATTGTGTCAAGCCCAAGTTGACAGTAAGTTTTCAAAGTGAAAATGAAAAACTGGAGCTATAACAGATTAACAGTTCCTTGCATAACCTGCAAATGAAATATCAGAACTTACTGTCAGAACAAATCACAAATCGCATGCATCTTCAAGAGGCAAGAAAGTTGAAAATTGTACACAAACTCATTTTCACAACAGAGAAGTAGTCCAGTCTCTATAACTAAAGAAATCTAAAAACATAAATGGATGTAAACAGTTCACATAGATCAGCAGCCAGAGGGATAAATCCCTGCTTATAGCAGCTCGGGTGTCTGAGGTGCTAACAGTAAGTGAGGATGGATGTGCTCATCCTGGGAGGATAAGGATAATGTTCATCATTACCACTGCCTCAGTGGCATTTTGGGTTATCTGCCAAGATAACCCAGTACTGGACCGCTTTCAATAGTTCAGACTCCCCTCCATCTCTCTTCTTGTCACAGCTGATTGGCTGAGCATATCCGGAGAGGGAAGTCTACAGCTGTCACAGAAAGTGACTATTCATTCTTTTTCTGCTATCCAAAGAAGAATGTCCTCTGATTATTCATATGATCCAGTGCTGATTTCTCAGGCTTACTGCTCAGATCAGATCATTTTGGGTACCCCTTCTTTTCATTTTATTATTAGATTTATTATTCATAGGTTCATAGATTAGTACTAAGCTGTCTGCCCTTACAAGCCATTTTAAGCGTAGCCAATTATCCCTTGGGAGACTCAAACCCTGCACCTTGTGTTTGTATGGCCTTAACCATTAGGCCTCCCTTATTCTTTCAGTTTTTATGTTTATTTAAAATATTTATTTTAATATTTCATTTTTGTCATTGTTTACAGTAATTCCTGTTGGAATTTCTGCTTGTAGTGGTGTTTATCTGGTTTCTGTTTTTGATAAATGCTTATTTTACTGTTTCTGATGAAACGTCTAGCATTACTCGCAGAAGTACAGCATGTACTTGCCTACTAGAGACAAGAGGTCAGCCTTTACTGTTGCTATTCAGCTTTATTTTCATCTTTTGACAGGTAAATATTGCAGAACATTTGCTTTTTTTCAACATGTGCATATTATTTAATATATATATATATATATATATATATATATATATATATATATATATATATGAGTCTGCTCTATCTGTTTTTAACATTGGATCTTGATTTTACCTGGGGTGAAGTTACTTGAATGTGCTGTGGAGACTTTACTTGTTCAGTCAAGAAAATATAGTTTAAATTGCTATTAAAAATATTTTATTGCCGTTTAACATGATTAATGCATGTGGAACTAATTTTTAACACTGGTTTGGCACATTGGTTTCTTTGGTGTTTTGATTTTTTGTACTAGAAATTTTTATGGTCTGTCAGTTGTAAAATAATTCTGATACCATTTCAAACTTTTTTTTGTGATAATGGCACAGTTTGGCAGAATTTAGTTGTGAGGGGACATACGTATTACTAGAAACTTCAGGTGATTATAGTGATACATTAACCAGAGCTGTCAGTTTATTATTTTGGCCAGTGTTCTCTCCGCTGACTTCATGGATCTTAACTCTGGTATTACCATGTCAAAGTCAGTTGCACCTAAAAAGCAAAATAAAAATATGCCTCATCACAAGGTTAGTGATTCTGTTGGAGTCTGCATGGCTCTTGCCTCCCCCATTGTGCCTTTTTTAGGCAATGTCCCAAAGACAAATCTTCCAACATAAAAGGTCTGTCAAAAAGCAAATTGAAGGTAATGCTGCTTAATGTTAGGAGCCTTAACCTGAAAATGTACTCACTGGAAGCTCTCCTCGGACTGTAAGATGCCGACATCTGTGTGATCACAGAAACTTGGTTTAGGGCTGCGGAGAGCACCCCTGCCTTATCAGGCTATACCTCATTCCACACATACTGACCCCAAAATTAGGTGGGGAAGACTAAGGGTGGTGGAGTCTCTATCTTTATTAAGGGCAAGCACACCTCCAGGCTGGTTTGCCAGCATGATGCATTGGAACTACTCCAGGTGCAACTGACAGTTGGCAAGACACCCATCCATGTTATAGCCAGCTGTAGAGCTCCATCCATGATTTAATATACCCACTTCTCCTACCTGGATCTACTTGACTCCATCAAAGTATCCCCTAACACCCTGATCCTTGGGGACTTCAACTACCCCACCATAGACTGGGTGAACTATTCCCACACTAATGCACTCACCCAACGATTCCTTGACTTCGTCAGTTTTAACACACTAGACCAGCTTGTCTCATCTCCCACAAGGGGAGATAACATTCTGGACTTAGTTCTCACCAATATGGGTGACTGCTGTACCAATCCCATAGTATGTTCTTCCATTGTGAGATCAGATCATCAGTCTGTCTCATTCGAAGTTTCTATCCCACCTAACCCCCCCCCCCCAACTGTAACCAGGCTACAAAAGTTCTCAAAAGCTGAGTACAACTTCCTAAGGAAGTGTATCAGTAGCCTCACACCACTGTCCCCCTCAGAGGATGCAGACAGCTATGCTGTATAGTATGCCAGTGCAGTATACATGCACCTGTGCAACTGCATGAACTCAGCCATACCCAAGAGAGCTAAAACCTGCTCCTCAACGTAACACAAACTTGTCTTGTGGACATCCTCTGTCAACAGGCTTTACAACAAAAAGAAGAAACTGTTGTCCAACGGTAAAAGGAACATATTCCAAACTGAAAAATCTCCCTCCTTAGCCTCAACAAGCAAATTAGATCACTAGTGAAGACCTCCAAAGCCAATTATGAATCAAAACTAGCCTCCAAAACAAAGGGAAACCACAAAGCCTTTTTCAGTTACGTCAGGAACCTCCATGATAAAGCCCAGGTTTGTTCCAAATTAGCACTTAACAGTATCATTTACACTGATCCTGTTGACTTAGGCAGCCTGCTAGCAGATAGGTTCAGCACAAACTTCACCACCTGTCACCCCCCCCCCCCAGGCCATTTCGACATCTCTGATATTTGTCCTGCACCTCACATCTCCATAGATCAAGTGTTAAAGGTCCTATGCAAGGCAAGGAACATAGCTTTCATGGGACCTGATAGTATCCAAGGCTGTATTCTGCACCATCTCCAGCAAGAACTAGCTTCACCATTGAGCACCCTATTCAACCACAGCCTAAGTGCAGTCTTCATTCCAGCAGAGTGGAGAACTGCCATTGTCATCCCTTTGCACAAAGGTGGTGCCACTACTGACCCTGGAAACTGTAGCCCCATTAGCTTGACAAGTCTGATCTGTAAAGCCATGGAGCATATTATCATGGATCTCATAAACAAGAACATAGGCAATCTCCAAGCACTTGACCCCACCCAGTTCAGATTTGTCAAGGGCAGATCTTGCCTTTTGATCCTGGTTTGACTTCTTTGAGACTGTCACTAAGGCCCTGCACGAGGAAAGTCAGTATATACAGCTTATCTCGACTCGTCCAAGGCCTTTGACACAATCCCCGACTCGAGCATCATTGAAAAGCTAACACAACTTGGCATAAATCCCTATCTCATCATGTGGGTAGCCAACTAGCTCACCAACAGGACCCACACAATTAAAATAGGTACCTACACCTCCGATAGCAGACCTGTCACTAGTGATGTTCCCCAGGGATCTGTCCTGAGACCCCTACTGTTTGGCATCTACTTCTCAGAGGTCCAGGCAAAGACAAAAGGCCTGTGGCTGACAAGTTTGCAGACAGCTGTAAGTTGGGTGCTGTCACTGGCACTCCAAATGATGTTAGCATACTGCAAGAGCATCTCACAGCAACAAATGACCGGTGCCAAAGTCATCGCCTCAAGTTAAATGCAAAAAAAGGTATCATCGTACCAATCGGGGAAAAAACACGGCCCCTACTGATTACCATTTCAGCAGCAGCCCCCTAAGCACACAACCTGTGGTGAGAGATCTGAGTATTCAGGTTGACAACAATCTCAAGTGGCAGTGGTCAGAAAAGCCTTTTACTTGCTTCATCTCATTAAGTAAAGGGATGGCATCCAAGAAAAAGAAGGTTATTATCTCTCTATACTCCTCCCTCATTAAGATAATATTTGAGTATAACGCACCACTTGATATGTACCTCGCCAAACATCTGCACCAACTGGAAAGGCCACAAAAATACCTCACAAAGAGAATCCATGACCTCCAATACCTGTTCTACCGGGAAAGGCTCAAATCAATATCACTGTACTCTGTATCCTACAGATTGCTTAGAGGTGATCTGTGTCTCACCTACAAGGCAATCTCGGACCCTGCCCTACTAGAGATGCTCCATATCTGTAAGTCTAACTCCTCGTACATTACCCTCTCAAAAGGCCTAAATCTAATATGCAACATCAACAAAACCTGCTGGAGTGACAGGTTTGTCTCCCAGAGGCTGCCACGTCTCTGGAATAGACTTCCCATACACATCAAACAGAGTATCATGCTGAACCACTTCAAACGCAACCTTGATGTGTGGATGGGAAAGCACAAATTTGTCCCAGGGGTTCCACATGTATCCTTCATTGACAAGGGCAACAGGTGCTGACTGAGGTTTCTTTTTTAGGGATAAACTATTGATTAGGCTTGTAAGGGGCCCAGGGACATTAGCCTAGTAACCTCCTGTGATCTATGATCCTGTGCATGCCAATTACCATTTTTTCCAGGCTTCCTCTGAGTATCTTTGCCAGCTACTGTGGAACAGGATGTTTGATACATCCTGCAGGGCTGTTCCAGTTCCTGGCACAGGTATGGGAAAACCAAACCCTACAGATGCAGGTATAGTCCATGGCAGGAAACCTCTTTCCAGACATAACACTCTGTCCCCAGATATTTTTCTAGTGGTGAATGTCACAAGAAAAAGAAACAGAAGCTTCATGATACAGCTGATAATCAGATTATAGCTGTTTATAGGGCTGGTGTGGTTTGTTTGGCTAAGAGTGTTTTGCTAACAGATAATTCTGGTGGTTGTGTTTCCATCTATGGCTGTAGTGCTAGGTTGGCTACATAACTTTCTGTTTCAGAGAATGATAAAGAATCTGATGGGGACAAGGTGATTGTCTAGTTGACTCAAAGTCCAGCCACTCTGATTCTTCGGTAGGTGAACCTGAGCTTAAGACCATACATGTGCTCACTTTTCTTTGGATATTTGCTATATCTTTTTGCTTGGGAGATGTCAGGAACTACCCCTGAGATAGGCAAGGTATATGACCTTAGACAGGACAATTGGCCCAGTTTTGTGGCCATCTCTCCCTTCCGTATAGGCAGTGGAAAATATTTGTAAAGCTACCTGCAGAACACCAGTATCTGCCACCCGTCTTTAAAAAGGCTTAGAAAAAATATAGGGTCTCCTTAGCTAGGACATGTCTCTTTTCCTCATTTGACTGCAGACCAAGCTACAGCCTCCCTAGATGCCTGTTCAGATAAAACCCCTTATAGGTATAGTCTTGAGAAATGTTCCTTCTTCTGTTGTATTAAGATGCTCTGCTTGGTTACATAATTAGAACTTCTCTGATGATTTAAAGGCTGGAAATTTCAATGCACCTTTAAGTTCTGAACTGGTGTTTGAGCCATCAGTTACATAGACTCTCAAACAGTGGGATGATAGAAGCAACTTAATACATGGGGTATCTAGGATGTTTCATGCACCCAAGTTCTCCCCAAACAAGGTGTCTTCCTTTAAGGGGCAGAAGAAACAAAAATCCCAGCCAAACAAAAGTCATGGATCCTAAAGGAAATGTCAGGAAGATAATTATTCAAAACCAAATAAGATGGGTTCCTTTTCAAAAAAGAATCAACCCCCTGCAAAGGAATGACTATGCCGAGTCACAGAGTACCCCTACCCCATCTCTTGCCCTTCCTTGTCTTCCTCCTTCCCCCAAGCTGTCTCTCTCAACCCTGCAGCCTGGCCGCAAATAGACTCAGACAAATGGGTTCCATTAATAATTCTGGGAGGATACACTTGGCAGTGGAGATAAAATCCTCCACTTTCAGGGGAATTCCTCCCCACCCACCAGACAGAGCTTCCTGCAGTACTCCATCACATGTTTGAAGCAAAGTTCATAAAACCAGAGCATGTGACACACAAATCAAAGGATGTTACTCCATAATCTTTTTGTTACCACAAAAGGAGCTCTCCTGGAGACCTGTCCTAGAATTGTCCTTTCTAAACACCTTTGTAAAAGTTCCAAAATTGAAAATACTCACCTTACAGTTATTCATAACAGTGCTTTTATACCACTGTTTCATGGTGAACCTAGATCTCAATGACACTTATCAGTCCAGTCTGTCCAAACTTGACTCTTCAGATTTTATGTGTGGGGCAGTGTCCATGGGAGTTCAAGTCCAAGGCTTGTGGGGTCTTCAGGACACACTAAAACACATAAATGTAAAAGAGCTGTTGCCATTGATTCATGCCTTAAAAAAGTTCTTCACCACTTATGGACTCTGCGTCTTCTTCTAGTTATTGCAGACAATACTACCGTGAAGGTACAAGGTCATACTCGCTTTGCCATTTGGGCAATGATAGCCTGCCTGCTGGCTGTCCAGAATTCTCTGACTCTTCAGGCCTCGTACATTCTGTTAGAGCAAAACACACTTGCAGACAGACAAAGCATATCCTTGACAGACCCTTACAAGTGGAAGCTTCAAGTAGAAGTCTTCCAGGACTTCATCCAAATGTGGAGAACACCTAGAGTAGATTTATTATTCATAAGATCATAGGACGTTACTACGCTATTGGACCTAAGGCCTTACAAGCCTAGAAATGTTATACCCTTGGTCCCTTATGGATCGAGATATATAGTCTATTTTTGCTTGCGAATCTAAGATCAGCACCAGCTGCCCCTGTTTAAGAGGGACATAGGTGAAACCCCCCTGTGTAAAATTATGCTTTCACATCCAGTTGTCCAGGTTATGCTTAAATAGGGTTATTGAGGAGCACGGTTTTACATCAATTGGGAGTTTGTTCCAGAGGAGTGGCCACCTTTGGGAGACATATCTGTCACTCCAACATGTCCTGTTAATATCGCAGGCTAGGTTAAGATCCCTAGAGCAACTGAATCTTGTCCCATTGGATTTGTGGATGTGCAGCAGCTTTATCAAGGCAAAGTCTGAGACTGCTGTGTAGGCAAGCCACAAGTCGCTTCTAAGCAGTCTATATGATACTGAGTAAAGAGATAGGGCCTTTATTCTGTTCATGTAGTTCGTGTGTTGTAGGCCCTGAATTTTCTTGGTGAGAAACCTCTGAGGTCTCCCCAGATGCTGCAGATGTCTGGCGTGGTACATACAGAAGGGAGTACCGTACTTTATTATTGGTCTGATGAAAGCCAAGTACAGGAGAGTTATACCTCATTAACTTTGGATGCTCTACCCTTGCTTATGCTGTGTGCAACAAAGAAGGCCTTTCTTACTACTGTGGACACCTGATGATCAAAATTAAGGCTGCCGTTAACTTGCTTCCCTAAGTCTGTCACCACTGGGTTTGAACATAGGGGGAATATTATTAATGCTGTAATTAACAGGGGTTTCTCTTTTGCAGAAGGGGATGATAATGCATTTTTTTGTGTGTAGTATAACTCCCTGGCTTTGGCACCAATCATTTATCTGTGTAAGCCCATTTTGTACTATGCTGACATCTTTGTGGGATTCGATGATTGCACCCAGTTTGAAGTGATGGGGGTCTAGCACAGATCCCTGTGGAACACAACTGGTAACAGGTCTGCTAGTAGAGTTGACATCCCCAGTTTTGACTGTATATGTTCTGTTTGTGAGCCAGTTGGCAACCCATCCAGTGATCTAATGGTTACTCCCCAGCTGGGTGAGTTTCTCAATATCGTCTGAGTGAGGGATTATGTCAAAGGCTTTGGCTAGGTTGAGATAGGTAGTGTGAACTGTTTTGCTCATCCAAGGCCTTGGTGACATTCTCGAAGAATTCCACCAGTTTTAGCAGGCAAGGTCTGACCTTAATGAAGCCAAACTGGGTAGGGTCAAGAGTTTAAAGTCGCATATGTCCTTGTTGATAAGATCCATGATGATCCTCTCCATGGCCTTGCAGATAAGGCTGGTTAGGCTTATGGGTCTATAGTTCCCAGGATCGGTTGAGGGGCCCCCTGTGTGCAAGGGGATTACAGTTGCTGTTGTTCACTCAGCTAGGACAAATCCAGTGCTTAGACTGAGATTGAAAAGCATGCTCCATGGTTCTGCTAACTCCTGTTTTAGACCATTTAATAAGCAGCCTGGGATGGTGTCCAGTCCCATAGAGTCTGTGATTTTGACCTTGGAGAGTGCAGCTATAACCTGCTCTCTGGAGATACTAGGCAGAGGACTGGTGGCAGGTATATTGTTTTTCCCTGTGAAAAACTTTGATTAAATGGCCATTCAATGGAGTGAAGTTTCAACAAAGTGTGTTCACTGAATAGCGATTCGATGATTTTGATGATGAGATATAGACCCGCATTAATCAAAATAACCCTGAGTTTGTTTCTGGAGAATATTTTTACATCGGGAATTTTGTTCTTATGACATTGCCTAAAAAAAGGCACTATGGGGGAGGTTTGTCTTGTTGGTGAATGAGTTTGTGGGTGGTAGTGAGTTGGATGTAGGTTAAATGGTGGGGTAGTTTTAGCTAGTTTTCTTGTTGTAATGCCTGGCAGTAATGGATTCGATGAGAGGCATTTTTTGCAAACTTAGTAATTATGTTATAACAGGCTTCAAGTTTAGTTAATTCGGTTTTGTTTAAATTGGTGAATATAGGGGAGGCATATAATAAGGTGGATAAAAGCTGGGTTCTGGCTATTTCTTATCTGATAGTAGTACTGAGGAAAGGTTTAATTCTTTAAAGAGAACTTAGTTTTATATGCCTTTTTGATGGCTTGAGCTAGGTGTTTTTTGAATTTCATGTTATCTATTATTACGCCTAGTAGTTTAGTTTGGGGCACTGTTGATGTGGTAGTATTGTCTGATGAGTGTATTTTAAATGATGTAGTTGAGATGAGGGATTTACCAGGATGGAAGTGTGTGAGTTTAGTGTTATTTGGGATTAAATAGTAGTTGTGCATCAGATATCCAACATTCTATGGCAGAGAATACTTGTGTTTTTACGTGGAGATGGTGTAGGGTTGGTGCAGCACAAATGAGTGTAGAATCATCTACATATTGCATGGTGCTCGCAAGTTCGGTAGTCTTGTATAGTTTATTAGTAAAAATAGGAAAAATTGGGAACAGGTAAGAGAGATGAGAGATCATGCTGCCATTTGACAGCTTGATCAGTTAGGTAGTTATGAAACCAGGCTAGGGATGACTGACTATGTTTGAGAGAGGCTAGATCTGTGAGGAGTTTCTAGTGAGTATGGTATCAAATGCTTTAGCGAGATCTAAGAAAATGGATGATACTATTTTCCTGTCATTTCTATGTTAATTTATAGTATTTGCAAAGTTTAGAAGGGCAGTTGTACTGTGATTGGGGCTGAAACCATGCTGTGTAGATCTGTTTGCTTCCTTTCAAAGCAGACACATGAAGAAATTCTGTTCAAAAACATCCTTGCAACCATGTTTGGACGACAGATGCTTAATCATTCCCATGGTCAGGAATGCTCCGTGTGTATTTCCACCTTTTCCAATGATTTCCAAGGTACTTCTAAAGATTCAGAAAGAATTACTAAAGATCATTGTGCTAACACCCCTCTTGGCCCAGGCAAAGGTGGTTCTCCCTTTTAATGGAATTAGCCAAGAGCAATTACCACAAGTTTCTTCGTAGATTGTATCTATTTACACAGCATCATGGGTGAATGGTACACCCCATTTTAAAGCAATTGCAGCTGACAGGCTGGATAATTCTGTTTTGATACCTCTTAAGCACTTGTCGTGTGAGAATGTGATGCAACAAGTATTTAAGGAGGCAAGAAAACCTGCAACCAGAAAATCTTATGTTTGCAAGTGGAAAAGGTTTTCTACATAGTGTCTAGCCAATAGCAGAGGTCCTGAAAGGGTTTCAACTGCTCTGGGTTGGAAATATTTGTGCTTCTTTCAGATTGCATCCTTTGGCCATCTCAGCGCGTCTGCCCATGGATCTCCCTCCTTCATCTCTTTTTGTGGTCAAACAGTTTATGAGTGGAGTGTTCAGTGTGAGACTCACTCAAAAGCAAGTTCTTTTTCCATGGGATCTCAACTCTGTTATTGAAAAATTGACCTTATCTCCTCTTGAACCTGCCACTAAGGCTGATTTACAGTTCACTACTTGGAAGACTGTTTTACTCATTGCCGTGGCATCTGCAAGGTGAGTCATTGAGTTGCAAGATTTCATGACAGGACAACCTTATCTTATTTTTCATAAGGACAAAGTTGTGTTATACACTAATCCATCATTCATGCCTAAAGTTGTTTCTGAATTTTCCTTGAATCAAACCATCAATCTCACAGTCTATCCTGATCCAAAAAAAAAAAAGGGAGAAAAAATTCTACACTCTATAGATGTGCACACGCAGCTGAGGTGCTACCTTTGCAGAACAAAGCCCTTTAGGAATGCTGAACAGCTGTTTGTCTCCTAAATGGAGGCTAAGACAGGTCAACCTTTCTATAAGCAAACTATTGCACAGTGGTTGTCCTCTGCTATTGTTTTTTGTTACTCCCACGATGGTAAATCTCTTCCAAGCAAGATTAAGGTTCACTCAGCTAAGACCTTATCCTCTTCAATGGCAAATTGGAAATGGATGGACTTTAGAAGCATTTTAGAGGCAGAAAATTGGTCCTCTGGTCATACCTTCACAAAGCACTTTAAACTGGATTCCTTTTCAAGGTCCAGAGCAGGCTTTTGATCCTTATTCTTCCACGTCTAAGGTAGGGCAAGCTTTGGGAATCTACCCAAAATGCCACTAAGGCAGTGGGAATGATGAATATAGTACAGTTACGTAAGTCCTGCTTACCTTGTAACAGTAGACTTTCAAAGTCCTCACTGTCTTTGTGGCAACACACATCCACCATTCCCCAAATTGTGTATAGTTGAGACGGATTTCAACCTCTTTGATTTGGCTGTTGTTGGATTTATTTTTTTGGTATTGTGACTGGCTGCAAATTTACTCTTGCTAGATGATTCTAGCTTCAGGTACTTTCTTCTCCTTCTTTGTGGAAGTTTAAAAGCCTGAACACTCACTTCCTTTAACAGCTGTAGGCTTCCATCTTTGGATATGCTCTGCCAACCAGCTGTCACAGGAAGAGAGGGAGAGGGGAGTCTGAGCTTTTGAAAGCTGACCAGGACTCGATTACCTTGGAAGATAACCCAAAATGCCTCTGAGGTAGTGAGGAGCTAGGACATCTACTGTTACAAGTAAGTAAGACTTATGCAACTGTACTTTCTTGAGTGCATTTCCCATGCTAGACCAAAGTGAAGGCTGGGGACATGGAGGGAGCATTGTTACTGAGAGATGGGGGCATTGGCTGAGTCACCGCAGAGACATGACAGTATGCAAGCATACCCCCATTATACGTCCAAACTCAGAGACAGTGCAAGTGTGCATAGGACCTGGGAAGGTTACTGGAAAAGCTCACCCAGATCCTGCCACAAATTTGTGTGAGGGAAAGGTTAGTTTATTCTTGCTTTCTTGTATATTGTATTGCTTCACTGCCTCCTTCTATTTTGTATATTGTGATTTATTTTCTTTACACTGTGTTTTACTTGTCCATCGCCATATGTAACTTTGTCCACACATCTCCTTCCCTGGTGTCTTTCAATGGATATTGTGAGTAAGCACAACATTATCATTTTGTGAAAATAGTCCCCCTCAGTTATTTACATTTATTGGCCATCCTACTATATTCTGTAGAACCAGAATACAAAATGTAACCCCCTTTCCAATCTGTCTTGCCCTTACAAAATTAGTGGCTCTCCACTTAGCTAAAGGTTAAGTTCCCCCCTCTTTCATATCTAACTGCTTAGTGCACACTGCAGCTCTTAGGATATTAACCTATTTTTTCATCTTAACTTCTAAATCTGCAACATCTACTCCAAGACCACCAATTATTGGAGAGCCCAAATTCTGCCTCCCAGTAGTCATGAATTAGTGCTTCTGCTTTGCTCATAGTGAGAGAAGGAGCATAGGGACATTTCCTGGGGACTGCCGATCACCTAAAAGCCTAATAACTGCTTCATAGGTGCCATCTTGGAATTTGTGGTTGTATTTTGCTCCTGGTGAGAGAAGAAGCAGAATGCATTGATTCCTGACTGTTTTTGGTTGGGCAGTGAATGTCTGTGTTTGACCTTCCTAATTGGTCTGGTTGCTATTCAAGGCATCTATCAGGAAAAGGCTACAACAAGCCTATAGACCCTTGCATCATCTGGGACAAGACTGTGGATCACCAAATAGTCTGTGGCCTGCTTCTCATATTGGGATTTGTGCTACTGTTTTGCTTCTTATGAGAGAAGAAGCATAAGAGCACTGTATCCCAGCAGCATGAAGCTGTGGTGAGACCAGTACTAGTAGTAGCCAGGTAGTAGCCATTCAGGCCACTCCCCTATTTTCATCATTCTTGACAAGCTAATTATTTCTTTACAGTAAGTGCTGCTTGATTCACTTCTAACTTCAGAATATCTACCTAAATACTTCATCCATAAATCATCAAGGTCTACCTATTGGTTTCCCCTCAACTGTTTGACAGTGCCATGTATAGACACAGCCACCTTGAGTTGACATTTTTCCTGTAAAAGCACTATTTAAATTTCACCAATATCTAGTTGCACACCGGACAACCTGTTTGCAGTGACAAGCACTGCCCTCAGAGTTGAAAACCAGATACTCCAGATATTACTTTATATTCTCACTCCAACTGTCTAATCAATAAAAAATGGTCTAGTGCCATGGATATGAACTTTCCCACTATCAATAAAAAAGGGTCTATTGCCATGGATATGAACTTTTCCACTATCTCCTTTACCAGTTTGGTGGATATGGGCATCCTGAAGCAATGTAGAAATTGTCTCATGTTTACTAACGACCAGTTAATTCTTAAACAAACTCATATGTTATGTGTGAGATGTAATTGCACAATGTCACTGGAGGCAAAGCTCTCACATAAAAACACTCCTAATGCCAATAAGGTTGTAAGTAGTACCCACGCTGCACCCATTACACACAATTCAAAGCAGACACATAGACCCACATATGCTGAGGCACTTAAATGTAAACTTCCTAAACCACAAATACCTCCTAGACAAAGTACATATGACAAATACCCTCAGCAGCCCCAAATGCACTCTTTCATAACAGCACCCACATCAACACATACAGCTACACATCATGGAGCCTCTACAGAGACTCATTTCATGGAGCAGGTACTTCTACTGCCCATATGACAGACAAGCCACCACACAGTATGGCATTCTGGTCATTGGAGACTCCATTGTGAGACACACTGATGCCCCTCTCACTAGGCTGATTAAGGAGAAAGTCATGGTCAGTTGCCCATCAGAGGCCAAGATCCACCACATTACTCATGCACTCAGGTCATTAGACCAGAAGTACCAATATAACTCAGTCATAGTCCATGCGGGTCTAAATGACCTGAGACATACCTCCCTACACTTTATGAAGAGAGACATCATGGAACTCTCGGAATATTTGTTCAAGGCTGGTATAAGCCTAGCATTGAGCAGCATTTTACCTTCTCCAAGGATGATGCCACAATACGAACAAAAGATGACTGACTTTAATAATTGTCCTAGTTTCTGGTGTCATGCTAAGGGGGAGAAATATTTGTCAGCATGGAAGGAAGTGGTTAACAGACCATGCTGCTTTGCCAGGGATGGTCTCCACCTCTGCCCTCTAGCCTTTCAAATGTTAGCTAAAACATTATCCTCCCTCATAGTGCCTTTTTTTAGGTAATGCCAAACTGATAGTACTTCCAACATAGCAAGTCAAAACCAAGAAAATCTAAAGGTGTTGCTGCTCAATGCTAGGAGTCCAAACAAAAAACTTCACTCCCTAGAAGTTGTCTTCACCCTAGAGAATGCTGACGTTTGTGCAGTCACTGAGACATGGTTTACAGCTGCAGAGAACACACCGACAGTACCAGGTTATAATGCCTTCCATACATTTAGACCAGCTAATACACTAACAGGGACTAAAGGTGGAGGTTTCTCAGTTTATATTAAAAATAAATATACCTCAAGGCTGGTCAAACAAGACAATGCACTTGAGCTTCTCCAAGTTCAAATCACCATAAGCAAAATCCAATATCACTTTCTTGCTAGCTATAGGTCCCCATCTATGATCCATACAATGTATTTAAACTTATTAGGAACACTCACCATCCAACCCAATATCATACTCATGGGCGACTTTAATTACTCCATCGTTAACTTGGAATCATATAGGACACCAAATGTACAGGCACAGACACTCCTGGATTTTATAAACACAAACTCCCTGGACCAAATTGTTAGTACACTAACCAGGGGTGCAACCATACTGGATCTGGTCCTCACTAATATGGGAGAGTGCTGTACACTTCCTTGTGTAATGCCTTCTCTGTTAAGGTCAGACCACAAGATGGTCTCTTTTGAAGTAAAAATAAAACCTGGAAACCGAGCTAACCCAGAAATAGTCAGGAAATGCTCTAAGCCTAACTTCCTATTATTAAATGATAGCCTGGCAAAATGTCAAGCCCCCATAAACCATGAAAAAACTGCTGCCTATGGAGAACTGTTCACACAAACCCTGTACAAGCATGTTTATAGTTGAATAGAGGCAGCTATACCCACCAGGAAGAAGTACAGAATTAACTAAAAAAAAACAAGTCACCCTGGTGGAATCACAACACCAACAGGCTGCATAGCAGAAGGAAGAAAATCATAGCAAAAATTAGGGGGTGTAGCACCCAGCAGGATAAAAGTACTCTCATTAAACTAAGCAAACAACTCAGAGGACAAATAAAGTCTACCAAATGAAATATGGATATATATGGGTATAACATTCTCAAGGCAGACTGGCTACATAAAAGAGGCAGAGGCTTAGCTCTGCTTCACAGAACCAACCTACAACTCCAACTCCACCAAAAAGATTCCCCCAACGTCAACAGTGCAGAGACTCTATTTGCAAAGCTCTCCCTTAACCAACATAAGCAACTAAACCTACTGGGTACCTGTATACCCCCGGGTGACAACCTAACCACCCTAGAATCCATACTTCACTCGGCCTCATACTCCTTCCCTCAAGAAATTATCGTGCTAGGTGATGTAAACATTGACTGGAACTCCATCCATTCTTCCACTCCCACCCACCCCATTAACCTATATAACTTCACCCAACTTGTAGATACTCCCAAACACACTGATAAGGCCACAAATAGAGAATCTGTACTTAATTGGGATCTTCACAAATCAACCAAATACTGCCCATCAATCTGGCACCCTACCAAACTCTCTGAGCGAACACAGCCCTACTTTTATCCTTAGGCAAAAACTTAAAATAATTAACTCTCCCTCCCATCTACAAACCCGCTCTAACAAACATTTTCCTAGAGACCACTTCATAAGAGCCTTGCAGCATTGTAGCTGGTCTCCCTTCAAAACCCTTTCATTAGACAAAGCAGTTGATTACTTCAACTCCACATTCCTAAATATCCTCCACCAACTAGCCCCCTTAAAAACTATCAGGGCACATAGCAACCCCACCTCTTGGCTCCAGAAAAAAAAACAAAAGCCCTACTTAGAGCCAGGGATAAAGCCTGGAAAACCTAGCGCCACACCAGATCACCCGCAGCTAGGCAAACCTTTCATGAGCTCCGAAACAAAGCAAAAAAGCAGGTTAAGCTTGATAAATAAAATTGCTGTATCACTCAACAAAACAAATACAGTACCAAACCTCAAAAATTCTGGGCAACAATAAATAACATCCTACAGCCGGGAAGTAGTACCACTCCTGCACCCAATGTAACAGGTACAGACCTGGACATAGCCTCCATCTTTAATAACTATTTCACCTCCTCAATACTCAAACTCTTAAACAACATCACTTCCTCCAACACCCCACCACCATCTCAGACCCAAATCAATACCATACCTTTCACACGTAAGTCTCTTCCTACCTCTACTATCCAAAAACTCCTAGCCAGACTCAAACCAACCACCCTTGCAGCCAATAACCTTCCTACCGAATACCTGCAAATTGCATCCACATCTATAGCCTATCTCATTTCACTTCTAATAAATAGATTCATCACCGAACACCCTGTTCCAGTCCTGTGGAAAACCTCATATATCATACCACTCCACAAAGGTGGCCCCTCCCTAGACCTTTCCAACTATCAACCAATTGCAATTCTCTCACCCCTCTCTAAGATCCTAGAAAGATGTATTCATCACCAGTTTCTCTCCTGTCTCCTCACCAACAATCTTCTCTCCTCATCCCAACATGGATTTCGCCCATCCCACAGCACCACCACTGCCCTACTCAAATTTACCAATACTATAAATTTCCACAGGAATCTATGTAAATTTGTCTCAGCTACTTTCCTAGATTTATCCAAGGCATTTGACAAAGTCTCACATAATAAACTACTGTCTTGTCTCTCTGACCTCAACCCCACCCTCCTCTGGTTTAAATGCTATTTAGATAACCGCGAACAATCTGTCAAATGGCATAACTCTCTATCCCCCACTCCCAACCTCCTTAGGCATGCCACAAGGATCAGTCCTAGGACCCCTTCTTTTTAATATCTTCACAAACCAACTCCACTCAGCTACCTCTAAAGGCGACATAGTTCAATACGCTGATGACACAACTCTCATATGCTCTGCACCCAACATCCAACTTCTCCATCAAAGAGAACAAGAAGCCTTCTCTGAAATAGAGAACTGGCTTAACAACTCACAACTCACACTAAATCCCAAGAAAACACAACTAATGCTATTCCACTCTATTAAAACGAGCGACCTTACCTTCTCTGTACTCTCCACCAGCAAAACCCAAATCACCCCCCGTCACTGAGGCTAAACTAAGGAGTTACCACTGACCAGCAACTCAAATTCACAAGGCACATATCAACAGTCATCACTGAAGTCCACAAAAAGCTAGGTTCCCTGTATTGCTCTAAAAGTTATCTAATCACTGAATCTCAAATTGCCATAGCCGGGTACCTGCTATCTACTCTACTTTATGCATCCCCAATTCTAACTAATCTTTACAAAACTGACCTTAATAAACTTTCCATCTGTTACAACAAAACTGCTAGATTCGCTACCAATGCCAAATCACGATCCCATCACTGCCTTTCCCTACAAGCCTTGCAGTGGCTTGAATTTCCGAACCTATTAAGGTACCATCAACTCAGCCTAGCTCATCTAATTCTGTACTATCCGGAGAAAAACCCTGACCTGACTGGCATGCTGAACTTCTACAATTCAAATAGACAACTTTGGTCCTCCAACAAAGCCTTAATCGAAACCATCACATGCAAAAACAACTCCAGGGAATCACTATTTGCCCATGAAATCGCAAAAATATGGAACAACCTTCCCCCTGATCTCAGACTACAAAACTCCACACCCTCCTTCAAATGCCTTCTTAAAACATACCTCTTTACCAACCATCTGTGCACCTGTAATTGACCCCCTGAAGCCTCCTCCACTTACTATTTCTACACCCCATCTGTCCTGGACAACACAAACACCACCATCTAACTATACCTATCAGTGTGTGAGCAATAACCTATATATGAGTGTGTGTGTGTGTGTGTGTGTGTGTGTGTGTGTGTGTGTGTGTGTGTGTGTGTGTGTGTGTGTGTGTGTGCCTATATATATAGTTTTATATATATATATATATATATATATATATATATATATATATATATATATATATATAAATATGTGTGTGTGTGTGTATATGTATGTGTGTGTGTGTGTGTGTGTGTGTGTGTGTATAGATTATATTTATGTGTATATATTTTATATATATATATATATATATATATATATATATATATATATATATATATATATATATATATGCATAGTGTGTGTGTATGTATGTGTATGCATATATATGTATGTATGTATACTCTGAATGTATATATGGAAAACTTAAACATTTATATACTCTTATTCAATTGTGAAATATCTTGCAATGCTCTACCAGGTTCATATCTACTCTCACTATATATTCTGTACACTTGTATTTTTATCCAAAAGAGGGAATATCTTCTTATTGCATACTAACAGCTGTAAAGTCTACCATCTGTATGCTACTACTCTGTAATGTCTCTCTTGTAAATTTTTCTTCTCTCTGTAAACTTATGGAGTTTTTCTCCCCAGGACTCCGCTGAAAATGGACACTTGTTGTCCAGGCGGATTATCCTGGCAAACAAATGTTAAATAAATAATAAAAATATGAGGTAAATTTGACCTCCCAGGCCAAGAACAACCACAAGGTATTCTTTAGCTATGTCCACAACTTCAAAGGCAATACAGAGTTGTGTGCAGAGCTCATTGTTAATGGAATCACCTATACTGAGCCAAAATATATAGCAAACATAATGGCTGACAAATTCATCTTCAACTTTACCACTCTCTAATCTTCAACCTTCCATCAGGAAATCCCAACAAATATAACTCCCCCTGGTATCATTAGGGAATAGGTCCTTAATACTCTCTCTAAGGCCAACAACACTGCATCAGTGGGCCCTGACAGTATCCTGGGATGCCTTCTAAATTGCATGAAATACGATCTATCAGGTCCTTTGGAATTCTTGTTTAACTATAGTATCCAAACAGGCTTCATGCCTCATGAATAGAGAACAGCAACAGTCATCCCTCTGCACAAGGGTGGGCCATCTACAGACCCTGGAAACTACAGACCTATAAGTCGTACTACTCTGATATGCACAGCCATGTTAAAAATTATTATGGAAATGATCAATAATGAAATAGGAAATCTCCATACACTAGACCCAACCCAGTTTGGTTTTATCCAAGGGCAGGTCATGCTACTTA
This sequence comes from Protopterus annectens, assembly GCF_019279795.1. Classification (NCBI taxonomy): domain Eukaryota; kingdom Metazoa; phylum Chordata; order Ceratodontiformes; family Protopteridae; genus Protopterus; species Protopterus annectens. The sequence goes on along the minus strand of NC_056728.1, from coordinate 1,225,748,055 downwards.
ACCTGGCGGATTTCATTGAGAAGGTCACCAAAACAATGGCTGAAGACAGAGTGGTTCACACTACCTACCTTGACCTGGCCAAGGCATTTGACGGAATACCCCACTTGGGAATTTTTGACAAACTCTAGAGGTTAGGTACAAACCCTTATGTCACCTAGTGGATAGCCATCTGGCTCACAGACAGGACCCAGGAAGTTAGAATTGTGGAGTCCACTCTATAAAGAAGCCAGTCACAAGTGGACTCCCTCTGGGATTGGTCCTGGGACCGCTCCTTTTCGCATTTACTTCTGTAAAGTCAAGACCAATGTCAGTGGCCTCTGGCTGACTAAATTTGCAGATGATTGCAAATTAGGAGCTGTCACAAATGTTCTCCAGGAAGGGCTGAGACAAACAAACAACTGGTGTCAGAGCCACAGACTAAAACTAAATGCCAAGAAATGCATAATAGTATCCTTTGGGAAGTCATACACCCCTGACGAACACCCATAACAGTTGACCCAGTAGTCAGAGACTTGAGGACACACATAGACAGTAATTTAGCCTTTGACCATTACATGTCTAAGGTAGTGAGGAAATCATTCTATGTTGTGCAACTTATAAACAAAGGTATGGCGTCTAGGTCCAAGGAAGTCATTATTCCCGTATTCGGCATTCATCAGATCTTTTATTGAGTACAATGACTCTTTTCATATGTACCTAATCAGGCATATCCAACAATTGGAATGCCCACAGAGCCCTTGTCAGACCCCACTCTGATGGAGCTCATACATATCCACAAAACAAACAGCACCAGAATTACCCATTCTAAAGCCTTAAAAACCTTGCCCTGTGATATAAATAGAATCTGATGAAGAGACAGGTATGTATCCCAGTGACTACCCCTTCTTTGGAACAGGCTACCCATCCATGTAAAGCAAAATTCCTCCCTAAACAAATCCAAGTGTAACTTGAACATTTGGATGGGGAACATGAAATTCAACCCTGGCGTGGCACCTATGTCTAAACACAGACAGACTGTAAATGGATAATCTCCCAAGCTCCTGATTGTAAATAATTTCATCTCCCAAGTCCCTGCTTACACTTATCAAGGTGGCCAGATTTGTCAGAGATTTGTGATGCATGGCTTGGCTTAAAAAGGCCCTTGTGGTTGTGAGCTTAGTAAACACCTATGAACCTATATATGAAAAGCTTTCCCCTGCTGCAGTATGTCATTGCTGCAGAGTCCTCACTGTCCTCACTGGCCCCAGATTTGAGTCACTATTAGCCCAGGAGAAGGTCAAGACAGGAGAGTAGACTCTGAATTGGTAAAGGGCCTAGGAGGTAGCTGCAGGCAGAGCGAAAATCACATGCAAAAAAGTTTGACACTAATCAGGGAAGGTCAAGAAAATGATGTGCAATGAAATACAGAAGAGTAACAATACCTGTGACATAAGTACACACAATCAGCACATCCCTGAAATTGAAAACAGTTGCAAAATGTAAGAAAGACTTGTGAATGTGCCACAAGGAGGCGAGAAAATTTTGTGAAAGAATGTATGACTAGTATGTTGCTAAACTGACCCAAGGAAAATAAAGTCCCATTGTAGATAAAACCTCAGTAACTAAGCCAGAGATTAAGTCACAGCTTTTGGGGAAAAAAAACAAGTTTCAAACAGCCTGAAGTCATGGAAAACATAACCAGGTGAAAAGAAATCTGAAAAGTGGAATGATAATCCTTATGTCTAATACAGCAGAGTTGAAAAAAACATTAATGTGATTAAGCAGAAATACTGTAAATTGGAAAGAGAAAATCAACTATGTGGACAGAACAATCCACCATAAAGAAAATATGCATGATGATTGTGTGCCTCTGTACACACATAATGAGATCAAGGCTACTTTGAATAAGACTTTGGATGCAGCCAGTAAGGAATTAGGAATTAAGAAAGCAGCAGAAACTGTATGCAGAAACACATGCAGAAATAAAAAAATGCAGTAGACAATAGTGTGCATCAGCTTCACTTGGCAGATGCAGAAACTGAAGTTCAGAAAAAGGAACTAAACATTATATATGAATTTCATAGATCAAAGCTTGTCCTGGTACCAAGAGAAAAGCAAAGTGCTTTAGAGCAAATAGTTAAGCTGATGAAGTTAAGCGGAGGGTTCTTGCACCAAGAACTGTGCATAGCATTAGGCAAGCATGCTGCTGTGACTCTGTATTGAACTTATTCCCAGATGGTGCCACTCAGGAGAGCTATAAATCATATGCCAAGGAATATATGTGTCAGCTGTGGTAGAATTTGGCTGGCCAATGATGCTTACCTCCACAGGTCTAAACTGAGGGAGAGGTATGTGGTATAGATTCACCCAGAGACTGCTCATGAGTGTGTGGAGCTTCAACTTTGAGTCAGTCTAGGAGGAGAATCCACACATGACCTGAGGTGAAGAGGACACACAATTATTCTTTTAAAAGGGAGAGTCAGGGAGGAAGAGAGATGTGTGCCTCTGTGGTAAAGAGAGGAAGTACTGGAGAGAAAGATAGGAAGTACTGGAGAGAGATACACAGATGGGGGCCTACAGAACATTTGAGACTCAGTACCAGTGATATTGTCCCCTCAGGTGACTGGGGAACTAACTGTGATGAACATAATGCTGCACAAGTATATATGTGAGAAGCCATTCTGGACAAGGAACATAGACATGAGGCAGATATGATGGATGCTAGAGAAAAATGTCTCAGAACATAACAAATAAGTCAGATTACCACCCTACTAGTGGCATGAAGAGACACTGTCTAAGGAGGAGCTGTCCAGTATTGAAAATATCGTCATCCAACACAAGATACAGCCATGAGCAAGGGAAGTAGTGTTAGAAAAAGAAAGATGATTACAGAAGAGAAGGGATGTTATACTCTGTATCTGTTACACCAAGAGCAATAGCCACATGGATGTCACTTCTGTGTACAAAGATGCAGAGACTTAATTTTAAGTACTGGGCAAAACTCAAGGGAGATTCCTTTTGCGCATTCAGAGTATAACTCATGGTAAGGTAAGATAAAGCATTAGTATAGTTTAGTACTTCTCTATAAGAAAAAAATGAAACAAAGGGTGATGATTACAGAAATTTTAAGTAAAGGAAGGAAAATAATGTAATTACATAAAGTTTTAGTCTATAAAGGATTTAAATGTGATCAAGAACATAGTATTTTCTATATATTTATTTAAGTATTGGTTTATAGCTTCCTCAATATATGTTATTATTAAAATAAAAGAGATTCCTGAGGCAGCATAGTTCACTTAGACATATATAAACAGTTTACAAAAAAACATTTATTGAGATATTTGAGCCCAAATATGAGGCAAATTTTTAACATCATTCACTGAAATAGGTTCATATATGTTCCTTGGTATTTACTAGGCCAACAACCATGAGGGCCTTTTTAACCCTAGCCATGCATCCCAAATCTCTGACAAGTTCTGGTACCCTTGATATGTGTAAGCAGGGGCTTGGGATGTGAAAGATTTACAAGCTGGGGCCTGGGAGAGGAGCCATTTACAGGCTGCCTGTGGCCATTAGAGACATAGGTACCAAACCAGGGATGAAATTCCGGTTTCCCATTCAATTGTCCAAGTTACATGTGAATTGGATTAGGGAGGAACTCTGCTTCACATGGATGGGGAGCCTGTTCCAGATTAGAGATAATCTCTGGCATACATACCTGTCTCTCCAGCAGGTCCTGTTGATTTTACAAGCAAGGCTTAAGTTTTTAATTCTGGTGCTGTTTATTTTGCAGGTATGCAAGAGCTTCATCAGAGTGGTGTCTGACAATATCTTGTATGCCGTCAACTGCCAATAGGAGACAAAATGCAGGGATAGAGCTCTGAAGCAGTCTGCATAGGACATGTTACTTACACCTTGTATTCTTTTAGTGAGGAACCTCTGTGGACGTTCCAGTTGTTGGATATGCCTGGTTAGGTACATACCAAAGGGGGGTATTTTACTCAATGACTGGTCTGATAAATGCAGAATACAATGGAGCAATGACTTCCTTGGACCCAGATCCAATACCTTTGTTTATAATGTTATTTTATTTTTTTTTATTTTACATTTGTTTACTGGGAAAGTCTGACTGGACAAAGGTCCATTTTCAGCAGAGGCCCGGGGAGAAAAGCTCCAAATAATGTACAGTACATGAAGGACTCATAAGAGGAAGCATATAAGAATACATATGTGCACATATTAGAGAGTACATATAATCATATATACAGCTATATTACATAATGCATTATACATGATAATGATAGAAAGTAACTAGGTTCTGTAGAGTACATATTATTGAATCTGAAGGGCACATATCAATGGATAGACAGGTGTACTGGTAGGATACAGGTGTTACTTAATGGAATCTATTAGCAGTGCAGTGAGGTGATTAGCCAAGGGTGTGGCATGAACAAAGCAAGTTGTTTGCATAGTAGATTTTTAGGATTCTTTTAAATTGGGAAATAGAGGTGGTGAAAGTAAGCAGGCTAGGGAGTGAATTCCAGGTTCTGACAGTTATGCAGGCAAAGGGTGATTTACCAGCATAATTTTTGTGTTTGATGACATTTAAGAGGTTTTGGTTACTAGATCTTAAGGCTCTAGTGGTGGTATAGGGCTGGATTATATTTTGGAGTACAGGGGTTTTATCAGGAAGGTGGTATAGTTTGTGTGCTACTGATAGTTGGTTCAGTAGGAGTAGTTGAGGTAGCTCAAGCCAGTTGAGCTGCTTGAGGGAATGACAGTGGTGGGATCTATTAGAGGCACCAGTTGCAAACTTGGCTATCTTGTTATAACAAGATTCCATTTTGTTTAGTTCGGTGCGGTTAAGATTAGTCATGATGGAGGAGGCATAAAGGAGGATGGATAAGAGATGAGTTCTTGCAGTAGTGACTTTGGTATATTCAGTGATGAACTGTCTATTCCTATAAAGGAGACCAAGCTTTTTATTAACTTTCTTGATTGTTTGAGCGATGTGTATGTTGAATTTTAGATTATTGTCTATTTCAACACCTAGTAGTTTTGTGTGTGAAGTTGGGGAGATCTGGGTATTATCTTTGGATTTTATGGTAAATACATTGTTGAGAGGAGGTGATCTGCTGGGACTGAAGAGAATAAGCTTGTTTTTTGGGGGGGTTAAGAATGAGCTTGATGTTTGTGAACCATGTTTCAGCTAAGATAAAGTTGTTTTGAGTTAGGGTTTGTAGCTCATTTATGGTGGGGGAGGCACACATAATGGTGGTGTCATCTGCGTATTACACTATTGAGGCCGAGAGGGAAGATGAAGCTATTTGGTTTGTAAACAGGGAGAAAAGCAGGGTGCCGAGGATGGATCCCAGAGGGACACCTATGGATACTGTTAAAAGGGGGGATAGTTGGTCTTGCCATAGGACTACTTGCTGACGGCCTGATAAGTAGCAGTTGAACCATGATATAGTGGAGGAGTTTGTGTTAAGCATAGATAGAGTTTTGAGAAGCATATTATGGTTAACCATATCAAAGGCTTTAGATAAATCTAAAAATAAAGGATATGAATGGTCCATTGTTTATATGCTGATTGATTATGATGGTAAATGAGAGTAATGCTGTAGTGGTGTTATGGGAAGGTCTAAAGAAGCCATGCTGAGATTTGGACAGTGGATTGTTATTTAGGAGGTACGGCATTAGTTGAGTATGAACTACTCTCTCTAGAATTTTTGATAATGGAGATAGAATTGCAATGGGGCGATAGCTGTTGAGCTCAAGGGAGTTACCTCCTTTGTGGAGTGGGATAATATGTGATATTTTCCACGAGTTAGGAACCTTGCATTCTGATATTGATCTATTTATGAGAATGGACACGGGATAGGCTATGGCACCTGCTGTTACCTGAAGGAAGTCTTCTGGAAGATTATCAGATGCCAGTGTGGTTGGTTTAAGTTTTTTTAGGAGATTGGCTATTACCTTGGTGGGCACTGAGTGTAGAGAAAAACTGGGGGAATGGTTTTGTGAACAGGGATGGGTAGGGGTAGTTGTTGGTTTGGAGCTACTAGTACTGTTATGGGTGTTGGCAAGGGCTTGGACTGTTTCGGTAAAGTATTTGTTAAACTGAGTGGGGATGTTCTCATGCTTATTTGGTAGCACAGGGGTGGGCGTAGTGGATTTCCCTGGGTGGAGTAGTGTCTTTATTGTGGCCCAGAATTTCTGAGGGTTATGAGCATATTTTTCCTGTGTGGATTTATAGTAATTTGATTTGTCAAGTTTAATTTGTGTTTTGGCTTTATTACAGAGTTCCAGGTAGTTAATAAGTTTCATAACATAAGTTGCACAACATAGAATGAGTTCCTCAAAAATAAATGATAAACAGTTATCATTAAGGAACACATGATATAACTGATGTTGTGATGCAGATATTACAAGCTTGTAGTAATTAATACATGTTAAGACTGGTTTTGAACAGAAAGAGGGAAAATCCTGAAATCACAATGTAGAGACAATGCGAGCAGAAAACAAAAAAGTACTGCATACTTGCAAACTGAGATGCATCAATGAAAATGTATGCTGTCCTTCTCCAACAAAACATAGAAATCTAAGTGGGTGATAAGGGTGAAGCAGATAAAGAAGATGAATTTATGTGTTATAAGTGCTGGTCTATGAGGCATCCTACACTGTATCAGTAGCAAAAAGTAACTCTTCAGTTTACACTGTTGAAAATAAAATGTTTGCTGTAATCCCAGTGGCTAAAAAAATGTTGCACATTCATGACATTGCTACAACCATAATTGTTTTGGGTAAATGGAGACCTTATTCTCCAAGCTTGTGGACAGCAGTTGTAACTCTAAGGTATTATAAAGTGCTGTGATACATTCAGAAATCTGCATGCCAGCAGCAGCTTGTCAGCAATGTTAAAAGTCTTGTACTAATAGCATTCAATTAGAGAGATCCATCCCATTCATCCACACATAGAAAAGTCAGATTTGCCTGTACTGATACACTGTGCTATCCACCAGTGACAGTTGTAGGAGGTATAACAATATTTGGCAGTAAGCACAGATGAGAAAGTTTCAAGAGCTATTACTAAACTGCTTTCTGTAATCAAGGTTATAGGGTTTGATTCCTTCTGTATCACTATGCCTCTGGTGTGACTAAACAGATTTGCTCCTATATATGCCAACCTACTTATGGACTGTTTTGAAGTACAGATATATATGATGAATCTAAGAATACGTTTTTACCATTTATGAATAACTGGGGTAGGTATCTTGATGACTGTTGGATAGTTTGGACAGGTAGTTTAGTGAATGTATAACTATTTCAACAATATTTGACAAAGAATGATTTTGGTATAAGTTTATCTTTTTGGGTTGAGCTGTTTAATATTGATTTTTTGGACCCTGAAAACTTTTGGATGATAGTTTGCTTATATCTTTATAATAGGAAGCCCTCTTCTAAAAGATGTTTTTCTTTACTACAACAGTTGTCACTCTTCACATGTTATTCACAATATTCCTACCTCATAGTTCATGCGAATTAAGAGAATTTGTAGTAGGGAGGACCACTGGCAGAGTTTTTCTAAGGATTTGATTAATAGGTTTGAACAGCGATATTTTCAGTATATATTATTGAAAACTAAGACAATGGTGAACCAGGTGGATCATTGACAGCTATTACAATATTCAGCTAGATGTAGCAATACTGATTTGATTAGATTGACCAGTATTTATGGATCTAGTACCACAGCTGGTTCATAAATTGTGGCCCATTTTTTTACAGGAGAGAACTGTCTCTGTGAATTCCTTAATGTAAGTTGTAAATTCAGTTACAGAAGAAACAAAATCTTGTCTCAATATTACAATAAACAAAAGACTGCATATGACCCAGTACAAGTAAATTAGAATATTGGCATCCTTAAAGGTAGCAGGGAATGTGGCAGTTGCCGTATTTGTCAATATATTCTCAGGACAGACTTTTGTATTACCACAAATTCTAACACACCCTTCCATATTAGGCTTCTGATCACATGTGATACCAGGTTTGTTGTTTACTTGAGTGAGTGCAGGTGTGGATAATTTTATGTTGAACAGACCATTAGAACCTTTAAGGAACTTATTTCCATTCACATGAGTGATATTTAATGAAAAAAAAAAAAACATGAGAAGTGCACTCTACAAGCATACATTAATACACTCAGGTGCAAAATTCACTTTTGTGGGCATTGATTCTGTGGTATGTAATTCTTGTATGAGAAGAATATATTGACTCAATTCTTAACAATAATGATAAAGAATATAGATAATAAAAACAGGATCATTATTCAGCTCATTCAGCACCCATCTGAAGAAGCCATATCGGTGAAAGCGCTTACCTGCATTTACTATTGGTGTAATAAAATCGTTCTTTTTGGAGTACTGGAGCTGTTGTTTTGTGTGCACCTTACATTGGATATATGCTGGACTATCTATCGTACTTAACGTTAGTGTTTGGTTTGCCTGCTTTAATGTGATGCTTTGTGTGCATGCATAATCTAAATAACTGTGAATGCAGGGTTTTAGTTTATCAGATGTTATTTTTCTGTGAGAATGCTTTATGTTTGCTAAATAAACAGTGTGCCTTTACAATTGCTTTAATGTGGTACCTTTTGCGTGCATGCACAATCAAAATAAAAAAAAAAGACTGGGTAGAGGTATTTTGTTTATCAGATGTTATTTTTCACTGAAAAATGGTGCATCTGATTATTAAACTATAGGGATGAGAATTAATGTACTTAGCTGTAAAATTCATGTTTGCAAGTTTGGATTAATAAGCAGTTTGCTTTTTCAGCTGCTTTAATGTGCTACCTTTGGTGTGTGTATATATTTATACTTAAAAACAGTGTGCAGGCTTTTTCTTACCAGACATATTCATTCACTTTGAAGGATGTGTGCTTTTTAATAAGCATTCTGCCTGTGCAGTTGATTTAATGTTATGTCTTCAGTGTATGTGCATTAACAAACTAAGAAACAAGTGGGCAGATTTTTGTTCCTCAGGTGTTATTTTTTACTGAGAAGGCTGTGTGTTAGTTTAGTGAACTCCTGCCCATGAGTGATATTTGATGTATGAGGCTAAGTGTGCTTCATAAATATACAGATGAACAAGAATTTTACAGCAGAATACTTTTATATTATGCATGCTATATTGGATTTGGTTATACCATGCCTGTCCATCTCATTTTTTCTGTTGTTTTTCTACTTTGTTTACTTGCACTTGTGAATTGTATTTATAAACACTATGTTTTTGAGCCTGTTTAATGTAATGTGTTCTGTATACATTTAAAATCAAACTAAAAAAATGGTGTGTGGTCTTTTTGTTTATTAAATGTCGAAAGGTATTTTTCTTTTACTTACGGCTTTAATGTAATGTCACTCATTTGCATGCATAATGAAGCTATATAAGGTACATACGTGTGATTGGCTCTTTGCTCGTTATATCTTACAGTGAAACCAGTTTGGCTTTGATTTAATAAATTTGTTTGGGTCTTTTACACAGTCAGTGAGTTGTTTATTACTGTTTTCAGGTCCTGGTGTATAGTGTTGTTTATTTGTGTGTGGTGTGTATAAATATTTATATATATGTATGTATATATCTGTATGTATGTCTGTTAAGTCTGGATAAATTGACTGAATGGTGCTAATGTTGACAGCTTTCTTGCCTGCATAATTTGGTCGACAAGAAAGCTAATCAATATTCATAGGTTCATAGGTTCATATTGGTGTGAGATCACATTACATTAATGCCAGGGTTGGGGAATAATATACTTGTAACACGGTATTGTGCACTCTTGATGTTGGTATATTTAACTAGCAGGGGGTGTGGGAGTGCAGCTTATACGAAACCGGCAATGAAGCCCACATCCCATATTATATCCATGTTGTGTAAATTAGTATAGAATTATAGAATTAATGCAGTCTTCACCTTAGGGTATCCCACACTTTTAAATATTAGTAACTATTGCAGCCATCTTTGTGGCAGAAAGGGATAATGCTATGACTGCACCCCAGATGAGATGGGTTCAGTTAGTGGCCTGACTACTATAGAAGCTGGCATGGAAGAGTTGGAGTAAGCTGCCAGTACAGTATTGTTCACCTGGGGAGGAAGGTGTTCTGATCTGTCTGCAGTGTTGACAATGCAATAAAGAGTGGGTATGCAGCATGTTCTGGTCTCCCTGCAATCACAGTCACACCAGCAAACACTTCAACAGCCAAGGGAGGGGTTAAAGACTGTATGAAATTCCCTTGACCCTCTGCCATCATGAAAGATGCATCTCTAAAGGGCAGGAATGCTGGGTGGTTGTCTAGCCTTTGGACAGTTAGGGTTTACTCTTAAACAGAAATGGCCATGGTTGTGGTAGTTTAAAACCACAGTCTGAGGCTACAGTGAGGAGGACATGCCTTTCATAAGGGTGGCATGACACAAGTAGAACAGGGTACAGACCTCTATCATATCTGCCTGGATGATGGCCCCGTCTGGATGTGTGTCATTCTAGTTGGTGAATAATTCCCACTGTCTGGTAAATGTTTGGTAGTCAGACAAAAACAAATAATTAGGAATACAGCCCCTTGTATACCATACTAGATGTATCCATGCTTGCAGGACTTGCGTCAACAACCTGTAAAGGCGACAACACATGTAGAAGGGTTTGAGAATAGAGATCCCACATCAGGTTCATCCCTGACATTTGGGGACCAGTGGGCAGAATAACCATGGCCATTCCATTAAATCCATCCCCATATATCAGGCCGTAGCCCATTGTTTAATGTTTGCAATTCTGAGACATTGTGCATTCATGGGTGCTCGTCACACTTTGTAGGACGTTTACCCATTGTGTGGCTAAACAACGAATGCATATTGCATGTTTTTGATTCCACCATATATTGCTTTCGTAGCCTGACACTTCAGGGTAGTGACAGCAGTGAAGGATGGTCAGCACTTAACAACTTTGGCAGTGAGCTCAGGGTACAAGACTCTTGAATTGAGTTATGTGTATGACTTCTCCCCATCCCCATAGATATCTAGGGGAATGCATTTTTGAAGAACTGAAATTCCACCAAAGAAGACCGGCTGCAGTTTGCTGGTCTTGTTCCCTGTGTAGTCTAGCCATTGAACATAGTTTCTTATTGAAAACGGTATTATTTCCCATTTTTTAAAATTGCTTGTTTAGTAATCTAAAATAAACATCAGAATTTAATGACCAAAGTAAATGTTATTGTTAAAAAGCTAAATGTGTGTATATTGAGTCCCAGAAGTTTGAATGCCGAGACCTGAACAAAATATTGACTGTACACCGACTCTACAGAGGGTTGTAAAGAAACTGATGCATTGTCAACCATTAGCATTACATTTTTTTTATTCACAAGTACTGCACACAATACACTTGAGGAAAATAAATCTAAGAGCGTTTGACACTGCACATAAATCTTGTCATAAGGTGCAAAACAGCAGCAATTAAAGCTTTTAGAGTGTTAGGGTGCACTGCATGAGTCACAATGAAATGAGGCACAGGTTCTTACTCTGTTTTTGGCATTGCTGAGGAAGATTCTGGATGAGTGAGTGTGCAGTTTTGAGACCTCAGAGTCAAAAGGAGAAAATTGTGATAGAGCACAAAGGTGCTAAAAATGTTGTGGGGGCTCAGAATTTTGTGTTGAGGCCTGATTGAGGATTTAGTAACAGTTTTAAATTCAGAGACACTTAAGTACGAGTCCTGGAATGGCAGGACTAAATGTGTGACAATGGGGAATTGTAGCTGTGCCTCAGAGTTTTCCCTTTTTGCTTTGGTATGGTGGTCTTACAGTTAGTGGACAGGTATGGCAGTGCAGGGAAAACTTTAAAGAAGGAAGACAACTGCCAACATTTTTCTATTTTCCTTTAGTTGTGTTCTTCTTTGTAATTACAGGTTTCACAATTCCAGCTCTCAGAAATACAATTGTGACCCATGTATTTCTTTTCCAGAAGGAGTGAGGGGAAGGGATTATATGATTTTAGGCACTAACATTATTAAATGATCAGACTATTGGTGTCATCTTCAAAATATACAGTATGACGTACAGTTACAGAAATTCATGGTTATCCAGTAAGAACAGTTTATCACTGCTATTAGAGGACATTTCATTACTAAGACAGTGGTAGTTCCATCGAATATATTAGTTAAAAGGTTGGTGGTATCTTCATTGGAAGACATCTGAGGGAAGCATGGATGTGTAGGAAAAGAAAGGTTGCTTATGGAAGGGGCCAGTTATGCAGCTCCTCTTGTTTCTGATCATGCTTTTTACCTACCAGCCCAATAACCTTCAGCTGACTTTCCCATGGACTTCTTTCTGCATTCTAATGTCTGTCTTCTTATGGGATCTTCAAAAGTACAGAGAATAGTCAAGCTGAGGCCTGAAGAGGCTTAGTAGGGCAGGAGCAGTACCTGCTTGCATTTGGAGTGTATTCCCCCTGATGGTGTATGTCATCATTCTGTGGCAGCAGAAGGCAGAATGCTGCTGTCACAGGACTCTAGCTCATGGTGGTACAGGCAGGTATGTTAAACACTCATATCCCTTAGCTGATCCTGTCATTATTAGATCCACTCTCTCAACTCATACTTCACTTCAAGGCCGTCTTTGACAAAGTTCAATACTTTGAATTTGTCTGCAATGAAGTTTAGCTACTGTCTTTGTACATACTCTAGTCAACCCTTCCAAGTCCTTCCTTTGACTCCTACCCATGCTTCTCGACAGCTGCTAAAAGGTTGACAGATTCTCTTTCACTTTAGATATGTCAGAAATGAATGCAAGGAAGAGGGAACGACCCTGGATCAACCCCTGGAGTGCACTTATGTTATTCCTAATGTCAGCCCTCTCACCAGAACCTTTGGGATCCTATACAACATTTTGCCACATTCCAGTTCTCCAGTCTGTGTCCTACCCCAGCTTATTTACAGTTTTCCTAACAGCTTGTGTGAGACCAGCTCAAAAGTCCATGGCAATGTCCAGATGTATCTTGTCTGTTAGTACTCCCATCAAGTCAAATCTGGATCAGGATTTACTGATGTACTGTTGGCATATGAAACTTTGTTGGTTGTTGTCCTGATGACTGCTGTCCTCTGTGAAAGCAACTAGCCTTCTCCTTAGGGTTATCACTGTAATATTCCTTTCCTTTGCAGCTGTACTGAAATGCTTCCAGGTTGTTGAACATTTTCTATTTCCAACTCATTCATGGATACCGCTTTTGTTACCTTCCAGTCCATAGGTATTTCTGCATAGGCTAAAGAACTGTCATTCATCTCTGTCAAGTGATCTACCTTCAACAGTATACTAACCAGACTACTGAGAGTACTCTGAAGCAGTCAGTCCACTCCTTGAACATTATCTTCCCTTAAAGCTGTCAGTTTCCTTTCCACTTCTTCACCTTCTTTCCTGATGTCTATCCACTGCTTTCCACAGAGTCATAGCCAGGAGTTTTGAATTGTGTCCTGGCTTCCAAATGTAGATTCATTCAACATACATGCCAACACCCCCCAACACACACACACACACACACACACACACACACACACACACACACACACACACACACACACACACACACACCTGCACTCAAGATAGTGCACATTTCTGGAGAGTGCAACTTTTCACTACTAAAATAAATTCTGAAATGATGAGTGCAAACAAAACAAAAAACATTTTGCTGGCAGAGATTTAAGAGAAAGCTGTTTAATAAAGTATATGACAATGAACTATATAATAAATGTGACATTTTTTTTAAAAGAGAATACACCACTGTGTATATGGTATATGTCTGACTGCCTCTCTCATTACGGTTCCCATCCCCAACTTTCCTTCTTGAAGACAAAGGCAAAGCAAATACTCAATACTTCTACTTTTTTCCCTGTATTTCATGAATTTCCTCCCATACTTACTCAGCCTGGACAAGATTGTCCTTCCTGTTCTCCTTTCTGCAGTACATTGGAAATACATTTTTCTTATTTCCACCACATTCTGCCATTATCCTTGTGCATTTCTATTGATGTCACTTTGACACCTTTCTAATTCTCCATGTATTCTTCCTCCTTCAGCTCACTGCACCCTTCCTTCCGTCTGTGCTTTGATGCTCATCACTAGATCATTGTTGCAGTAGCCTTAACTCTATGGGGTTATATCCCGCCTAGAATATAACAGCTAATCGGCTTCCGAAGCTTTACAATGACAGCTCAACTTAAGGATTGTCACACTCAGTATAGGTTCACTTGCAAGATGCAGCTTAGAAATGGATGACATAATGTTAAAGAGGAGTCTGGACAGCCTTTGTATCCTTGATATAAGATGGAAGGACAGTGCAGCAAAGCCATTTGGTTTGATATCTAGAATCTACTACTCAAACTGAAGAGGACAGACTAGAAATGGTTTGGGAATTCGGGTGAAAGAGAAGCTTCAGCAGACAGTGAGGGATATCAACAGAATTAGTGACAGACTCATGGCAATCTGACTCCAGTTTAAAGATAGGGCACTAGTCATAATCTCTGCTTATGTCCCATAGCAGGGTTGTGATAGTGATGAAAAGAGTGCATTCAGCAGTTGCAGGATCTACTGGATAAAGTAGGACAGATTGAGTTGTTGTTGATAATAGAGGACCTGAATGCTCATATTGGGACAGACTGAGCAGTATTTGAGAACTGCCTGGGTCCACATGGGTGAGGCAGCAAGAATAAAGACGAAAAGGCCATTCTAGACTGAAAGCAAATGTAGCTGGAATTGAATAAGAAGAATAGAAGGACCTTAAAACAACATGTGTGAAGACTACAGAACAGATCTGTGGCCTAGCCAGGTATGGAAATAAGGTAAATAAGGAAAGCTGCTGGCAGAATTGAAAGAAAGAAGGAATTCAGAAAAAAAGTGTGAGCTAGAAAAGACAGACCAGGCTAAGAAGGAATACCAGTTGACTAACAAAGAGGCTAAAAGAGTAGCTGCAATAACAAATTGCTAAGGACAAGGCATCAGAGGCATTGTTCAGTAGATGACACAAATAAACTCTTGTCAGGTTGCAAGGCAAACACAGAAAGATAAAGAAGATATTCATCAGACACCCTTCATAAAGGATGCCAGCAACAACTAGTTCATCAGTCCACAGGACATTAAAGTCAGATGGAAGGAGTACGTCCAGCAGCTTCTGAATGAAGAAAACCCCACAGAAGCAGTATGTCTCCAGATACAGCCTACAATGAAAAAAAAAGAAGAGGAGCCTGCCCTGTAAGAAGCAAGAACAGCACTAAGGAAAATGAAGTCAGGGAAAGCAGCAAGCTCGGATGAGGTCACAGCAGAAAAGATCAAGATGTTGGGTGACTTGTAGGAGAAATGGCTCCTGTGGGTACTAATTGCAGTATGGAAAGAAAGGCACATTCCAGATGAATGGAGAGTAAGCATTCTAGTGCAAGTGTCCAAGAACAAATGGGACATTCAAAACTGTGGGCAGTACAGAGATATCAGACTCATATCACACTGCATGAAAATTCTGGAAAGAGTGATTGATACATGAATGCACACAGCAGTAGAAAGTAAGATGGGAGATGATCAGTCTAGATTCTGCTCAGGATGCACCACAACTGATACAATATTTTCAGAAAGATAAATACTTACGAAGAAGCTACAGATGAGGAAAGAGTCCATCTGGGCATTTCTAGAGTTGGAGAAAGCATATGACAAGGCCTCAAGAAAGATGATTTGGGCGATCCTGTGATGTTTCGGAATCCCAGAAACATTGGTAAGAATTAGTGCAGGATATATACAAGGACCCAATGACACAAGTACAATTGGTGCTTGGGGTCACAGAGGGTTTCCCAGTGGGAATGGATGTGCATCAGGGTACAACTATAAATCCACTGCTGTTCATACTTGTGGTGATGTACATTAGCAAAGAGGTCAAGATGACACGACAGCAAAGCTTCTGTATACAGTACACTGGCATTAAAGGCAGACTGTCAACAAGAACTTCAGTAAAGGATAAGGGAATTGAATGCAAATCTGAAGGCACATGGGATGAAACTGAGTACAGCTAAGACAGTTGTAATGGCAGCAAATGGGGGACCTTTCATGAAGCTGAGAATTGTGATAGAAGGGAAAGTAGTGGAACAAGTTAACAGCTTCAAGTATCTGGAAGGGTTGGTTGAGGAGAAGGGAAGTTTGAATGAGTAGAGCAAAGCTAGAATCAGAGGGGCTGCAGCCAGCTGGCACAGAGTGTCCAGGGTGGTATATGACAGAAGAATGCCAAAGAAACTGAAAAGTAAGGTGTACAAAACACTTGTGCAACCAGTACTACTGTACGGAACAGAAACCTAGACAGTGAAGGCAAAGCAGTTGTGGAAGCTAGAGGTGATGGATATGAAATGCCATTGACAGGTGGTAGGATACACACCGTGGGACAAATGAAGAAATGAGGACATCAGAGCAGAAGCTAAAGTAGCTCCAGTTGCAGAGAAGGTTGAAAAGAACAGATTATGGTGGTTTGGGTACAGGTGCAGAAAAACAGAAGACAATCTGGTGAAAATGATCTGAGACTGATAGGAAGAAGGCAGGAGGAAATGAAGGCATCCAGCAAAGGGATGGATGGATTATGTGAGGCATGACTGTTGAATAACGTAGGAGAGTGGTACTGAATCGGGAGAAGTGGTGACAAGTGATGTAACACCCTGACCCCATGTAGAAAACAGGAAAAAGGTGTTGATTGTGATGCTGATGGCTACTTTCTTGAAACTTACCTTTTATCGACTGCTGCTGGTATTACTGCCCAAGTTTCAAGTTTCTTTTTCACCTCTACTTTGGAACAGCTTACCAGTTCCTCAGTTCTTCCTTTATCCTGTCACAAAAAGAACATTTTCAGGCAGTTGTCTCTTCTACTGGCTGTTTCTTTACCTCAGCTGCAGATGAGTGACCCTTCATTGACCATTCTAGTTTCCTCATACCTCTCATCATTCATCAGACATGTCATCTGCAGCTTCATGGGAGAACCAGTCTTGTCAGCCTGGGAGGAAGGAGCGGGAATGCTTCTCTGCATAGCCAGAATAAGATGCTTGTTTCCCACAATGATGTCCCTGACATGAGTCTGTCCTGTGGATATTCCTGTCAAAATGAAGCAGAAAGTTAAACGTTTGTTTTCTCTTCTCTGTCTCTCTCTGATGCATTAGATAATGAAGATTCACTGGGGTTAGCTCAGGGCTTTTTCCAGGCTATTAGTGCTTCTCATTATGGATCTTCCAGTAAGAGAAAAAGGAATTATTTGCATGTTCATCATATTGATTACTGCTGCAGTAATCTTATCTATATGAGTTATATCCCACTAAGGATATAACAGCTGTCCAGCTTCTAAAGCTTCAAGGGCACCTTCCATGCACTCAAACCCATCTGAGCTGAAGGAAAGAGTGGTTTGGTTGCCAAGTCCATCTGAGCTTTACTGCTGCTGAAGCGTGCTACTTTTGGAGGCTTTTGAGGATTGATGGTCAGCCGCTTTCCATTCCTCGGCAAATAAGTTACCTTCAGGGAAAAAAAAGACTTCCGCTGTTTTAATATTGTGACTGGAACTGAACTTTTTTTCAGTACAATTAATTATTTTATGTTGGGAAATTTGTTTTTTAGCTACTGGAGGTAATTCAATAAACCATACATGGAGCGATTCTTCGTGTAGGAATAGTGCAGCAGCCTGAACATGGAATATGGCCGCCAAACGATCCAGGAAACAGGACTGGGGGCGTGCACGAGTGTGCGGACACCATGCAAACATGGAGGTGCCCGCTAAATGCAAATCAGATTATCTGCTGGTGAAAACCTTGCAAATGAGGTGATTTTCTGATTCAGGAAGCAGAAAGGCATCTATGTAGGTGCTATGTCAGCAGGAAAAAATGTATGTGATTGCAAACTGTGTACCGGACTATAAAATTTAAACGGGCTGTAACAGCCCAAATAAAAGGTTGTATATGTCACAGTTGCCCTGCAAATGTCCAAAACTGACCATTGAGTTGAAAAAGTAATGCAATATATTAAAACTTAAACTTTTTTTTAATACATATGCAGTGGGCAGTGACACGCAAACATGCTGTTTTGCAAAATAAAATAAAATAAAAAGTATAAAATATGAAATATAAAGGTATGCAAAGTTATTGCATTACAGTGGCCAGCATGCAGACTCATACACTGGCAGGTTATACTGGTAGCCAAGGAGATAGGCCCTGGTGTAGTGCTGTATCCAGGGTATACGCAATTAGGTGTATGTAAATTTGCAAGGGTTATTGAATAGCAAAAAGGGCCACCATGTCCATAGGTACTAACTGTGGTAGGGCTAGAACTGTAAAAAGAGAAAAGCAGTACACAAGCAGACCCAGGAGTCCACAGTACAAAAAAACACAACATCCACCAAGAAAAGCACTGGAGAAACTGAGAAAGTTCTTTTTTAGCATAGTTAAAATTTAATGTTCGCTATTCGTCCCAAAGACTTCATCAGATGAAGTCTTTGGGACGAATAGCAAACATTAAATTTTAACTACGCTAAAAAAAACTTTACTCAGTTTCTCCAGTGCTTTTCTTGGTGGATTTTGTGTTTTTTAGGGCTAGAACTGTGTTGGTGTAGGCATAACAGATAGCTAACATCAAAAGGGGTCTGTCACTGTATGTTAAAGCGGATTGGAGCTTAGTGGCACCTGTTTGTGCTCAGCTAAGTGGGAGGGTGGCTGAGGCTGCTAACCTATACTAAGCCCTACAGCACTTGTTTTAGCTGGTTAAAAAAAAGCTAAGTGTGCCCGTGTGCAGAGGAGGATCTAAACTGCTGAGCAATGTTTATACTAATGCAGCGGGTTTGCGCAGATAGCAGCGGTGCTTTGCAGTGGAAGAAATTGAAAATAAAAATAAAAGGAGATAAGTATAACAGACTGGTAAGCCCTGTTCCACAAACACTGGTCCATTCAAACCCCTCAGTGATATACCTGGCAGGTGGAATGTATCATAGTCAGCCAATCACACCGGCTGCATCTGCATACACCATTCAGTCTGATTTCTTTGGTTCTTTCCAAAGACCTACTGGGGACATCATGGGGCTCTCACAGGCATCCGCATCCAGAGTAGTCCACCAGTTCCTGGATGTCATGCTAACACATGCCAGTGAGCACATTTATTTCTCCAGCACCCGTGAGGAGAGAACCAGCAATATGCATCTCTTCCACCATGTAGTACACTACCCAGAGGTACTGGGTGCCATAGACTGCACTCATGCACATCAAAGCACCACCCAGTGAGGAGGGTAGAGTCTGCATCAACCACAAGGGGTATCACTCCATCAGCTGCCAGGTCATGTGCAATCCCCAGGGCGTTATCATCAGTGTGTGTGTGTTGGCAGCCCTGGCAGTTATCATGACTCCCACATCTGACACGCATCACAGCTGTAACAGGCATTTGCCAGGGAGGACATCCCATACGGCCATCTAGTGGGGGATGCTGGCTACGCACTGGAACCATGGATGATGACACTCATCAGAAATGCACACACACCAACTGAAGAATGCTATAATGAGGCACACACAAACTAGGAACATTGTAGAGTATGTGTTTGGGCTGCTCAAGTCATGGTACCATTACCTTGACATATCTGGTGGAGCCTTGTAGTACTGTCCAGCCCCATGTGCACACATGTTCATAGTATGTGCCATGCTACACAATATGATCCTGCGGAAACAGCTATAGTAGGAACATCACAGGGAAGGGAGACACAGCCCCCAACCATTGCCATGGTCCCCACAGGCACAGGGGAACTCAGAGGAACCCCCTAAGCCTGTCCCTGTAGGCAGATGTAGGCAAGCCCAGTATGCCCTGGCCTTGGCAAAGAGGCAACGCATAACACATACACTGACAACCTAGGGACTCAGGGCCTGACACCTCATTCCGACTCACATACACACAGTAAAAAGGATGACAGCCACATCACACTACCTGTACCTTACCATGTATAGGCTGTGTACTGCATGCATCCAGCAGAGTCAGCCCTGAACACTGTCCTCTCAACTGCTGCAGGCACAAGGTAAGTCGCTCTTCTTAACAACAAATGAATGGGGTAGTAGACTGTGATAGCATATGTATGGTATTGCTGCATGTATGCAAGGGAAAGGAGTGGGCTACCAGGATAGCAGCAGGCAACGGACAACTATGTGGGACAACAGCAACTCTCTGCCAAATACTGGCTTCACCAGAATATGCAGTAGGCCCCAAGCCAGCAAACCCACTGCACTATGTGAGGGACTTACAAACAGTGGGATCATAGGACAGATGCATGGATGTCAATGTTTGAGTCCCATGCATACCGCTCAATCTCTTAGAGCAAGAAATCTGTGTAAAGCCATAAAGAAACGTCAAGCAAAGGCCCAAAAACAGGGACAATTGTTAAATATTGCTCTTACAAACATAAAAATGTGATAGAATAACAGGTTTTGCAGTAGCATGAATTCTCTGAAGGGTGTCTGTCATTACTTTCTAACTTCAGTCTTTAATGATTTGCCAGTAATTTTCCAGACAACCACAATTTTATGAAAAATGGACCAAAAATGTGAGGCAGACATCTGGACATTCTGCAAAAATGTATACAGTTGAGAGGTGTGGGCCCCTACCCATGACACACCTGTGTTCCCATAGAACTGCAGTATCAGTTATGTTTGTAAGGCAATAGCAGCAGACCACACATTCCCAGGGGTGTCCCAATCAATTTGCTAACGTTCCATTTCCACAATATGCAGGGGTCAATGTGCTATGTATGTGTGGGGTTACTAGTGTCAGGAAGTAGACAGCACTGACTGGTGGCTGTTGTAGCTCACTGGGCTAAGTGAGTTACTTTGGGTGACAGGGTCCATGGTTCAAGACTGGCTGTGCCTACTATTTTGCATGTCAGCTACACCAACGGTAGGAGTTCTACAGGCTGTCCATAAGTCAATGTTTGTTACTGCAGGAAAACTGGACAATGGATGGACAGGGGGGCACAGATATGGACAGTACACAGCTCTGAGTAACCTAGATGGTGCCTAGTAGAACATCAGGTTGTGACATTCAGTCTAGCACCAGGATACAAAGGCTGCCATGTAACTGTGTCGGTACTAACAAAACGTCAGTGGGCACTATCCATACCCCACAAATGTCAGGGTTTCTCAGAATGTTCACACGTATGCCTCATATATCTGTTTTGTTCGTCATAACATTGCATTTGTCTAGCAAACTATTGGCAAACCAATACAGGTTGATGTGAAATCATCAATGACAGATGGTTGAGATGCCAACCTCATACCCCTAAGAAAATGCAGGCTAACACAAAACTAGTGTACCAACCGTCAACGTTTGGAAGAGCAATATTAAGATGCTGTCCCCATGTCTGAGCCTGTTTCCAACTGTGATATATGGCCCTGTCAAGATGTCTGGCTGTAAGAGTTTGAGAGGTATGGCCAACATGTAGCCTTAGAAGAACAGTGCAACACAAACCATCTGAGGACCACAGCAGATGTATGGGGCACAATGCTGGCCAACCTGTTAAACAGGTACAGTCAGAGGTGTGCAGTCCGTAACCCTGTGTGTGATATTAGGACTTCTACCCCAGTCACACCATAAACTACAACTACATAAGAGCAGCAACTGTTGACAAAGCCTGTGACTGGAGCAGAGCCGGACAAAGGGCCACATATAAGAGGAAGGTGGAACCACTGGTGAGACAAACATAGAATGTGCAGACTAGAACACTTCGCGCAGTAGCATGGGTTCCCTGCAGTGTATGGGGGTCTATATTACTTTGTCAAACTTTTTCGAACGTCATATGGTCAACACCATATGATCGAACTTTTAAAAGTTCAAACGTTTCAATGGAGATCTCCGTACAGAGCAGAATGGAAAGATTTCCCTTTTCTCCACTGTAGTGGATCTCGGAGTTGATATATTTAAAGAGCAGGGGGTGTGGGGGGTCCAGGAGGGCTTGCCCCCCTGCTTAAGCCATTCAGGTAGGTTTTTTCCTTTGTTTTTTGTTTATTACATTTTCGAACTTTTAAAAGGTCAGTCATATGGTGTCGACCATATGACGTTTGAAATTTTAAAAGTTTGATTATGTAATATAGACGCGTGTATGGAGTTAGTAAACAAATGTCTGTCAACAGTTCCTCACATTAATCTATACTGATCTGCCACTGACATACCAGGACATCACAGTGCTGTGCAAAATGTGCCAAAACTATTATGAAAAACTCTGTTCAGTCCAGTAGTTCAATACAGTCTGTACCCACCCTAGATATTTGTCAGTTAATAAGGATAGCACACAGCCAGGGGATTCCCAGCCAGTATGTCAGTGAGGTGCTAGACTGTTTACAGAGGTTCATCAGCCAATTGGCTGTAGCATACAAAATCCTGGACTGGAGTACAGGTAGGTCTGGCCTGGGGTCCCACTCTTACTATTGATGGTCATACTGGGCATGCTTGTACACTTAGCTACTTTCAGCCCATGTCTGAACCCACATCTGACTATAGAACTAGGATGTACATATATTCCTTCTGCATACAGACAGCTGTGTACACCTTAACTGTCTATCCCCACCCCCATCAGACATGTATACCCCCATCTATTCATATTAGGTACATATACAATTTATCTGTATCTGATGAGTGTGACATACATACAGATATATAGGTAACATACAAATATATCATTTATAGAGAGGCAGAGACAGGGGGAGAGAGAGAAAGAGAGAGACCCTGAAAGGTATAGAGTGATGTACTGCAACATCCACACGTGCACCAGTTTTAACCAGTGGCATGTGCAAATTCTATGGTGAGGCCCATTGTGCAATAGTAGGTAGGGAGGGGTTGTAATTTCACATCAGTCACCGTGTGTGTGTGTGTTTCTGTATGTAACACCTAACAGGCTTATGTCTGTGTAATGGCCACCCATATCTTGGCCCTGTGACTACTGTCCTCCACAACAGTGGTCTCCCTGTCAGCAACTGCTGATGTCATCCACCCCAGCAGCACTGGCAGACACTCTCTACATGTGTACGTCTTGTGGCGCAGATGATAAATACATAGTGCTATAGTGTAGACAGGTAGTGGTTCAATTCCCAACAATGGCAACTGAGTGTGTGTGTGTGTGTGTGTGTGTGTGTGTGTGTGTGTGTGTGTGTGTGTGTGTGTGTGTGTGTGTGTGTGTGTGTGTGTGTGTGTTGTATAAGTATATTCCCTTGTGGCTGTGTGTATTTCCTTCCTATGCATGTGCAATCCTAATACATTTTGAGGCCTGTTCCAATCTGTTAACCCCCCATTGCCCTACTTTACAGGCCCTGCTGATGTCAACCATCTTAGATGCACCATTGGACACTCTCCAGGCATATAAGCTCCGTGGCACATGCGATAAGTACATATCACTAAAGTACATGCAACTAGATAGGTAGGGGTTCTAATCGCAATACTGCCAACTGTATGTGTGTGTGTATGTGTGTGTGTGTGTGTGCGTGTGTGTGTGTGTGTGTGTGTGTGTGTGTGTGCGTGTGTGTGTTGAGGCCTGTTCCACCCTGTTGACTCCCCCATTGCATTACTTCACAGGGCCTGCTGATGTCATCCACCTCAGAAGCACCATTGGACACTCTTTAGCCATATAAGCTTCATGGCACACACAATAAGTATGTAGCACTATAGTACATACAACTAAGTAGGTAGGGTTCTAATCTCAATCCTGCCAATTGTGTGTATGTGTGTCTGAAGCATATCTCCTGTTGCTGTTGTGTGTGTATTGATTATACCATTTTGAGGCCTGTTCCACCCTGTTGACTCCCCCCATTGCATTACTTTACAGGACCTGTTGATGTCATCCACCTTAGATGCACAATTTGACACTCTGCAGGGCATAACTCTCGACTGTATAGAGTTTTGCAGAATGTCCAGATGTTTGCCTCATATATTTGGTTTGTGTCTCATAAAAGTTTGGTTTCCTGGGAAATCATTGATAGTTGAAGTCAGAAGATAATGACATAAATTTGAGTTTCAGACTTCATGCCCTTCACAAAAGTAATGCTAATGTGATATCTGTCACTCTATCAATTATCTCGGTTTGTAAGAGCAAGATGTAAAAAATGTCCCTATTTTTGGGCATGTATCCCCCCATTATTGAAGGCTTTGTCCACATTTATCACTCTAAGAGGTTGAGAGGAATGCCGCAGTTATATAAACTCCATGGCGCACACGATAAGGACATAGCACTATATTACATACAGCTAGATAGGTAGCTGTTCTAATCTCAATACTGCCACATGTGTGAGTGTATGTGTCTTGTATGTATATCTCCTGTAGCAGCATGGCTGTCTTGCTTGTGTGTTTGAATGGTTATACCATTTTGTGTGCATGTGCCATGCTGTTAACTCCACCATCACCAACCTATTCAGGGCCTACAGATGTCATCCACCTTAGATTCAGAGTTAGACATTTTCAAACACAATAGCACTGTGGGGATGCAATACGTATGGCAGGCTATAGTGTACATAAGTACATAGATAGGTGCCCTAATCTCAAAACTGGCAACTCTCTGTGCATGTGTGTTGGAATGCATGCCCCCCTGCAGCAGTGTGTGTGTGTGACACGGTTATACCATTTTGAAGGCCTGTTAACCCGCCAGTGGCAATCTTTACAGCACCTGCAGATGTCATCCACCTGAATAGTAGTGGCAGACACTGCAAAACTGGATAACCTCCGTGGTTCATGCACTATCGTATGTAAAACTAGGCAGGTAGGGGTTCTACTGTCAACAAGGACAGTTTGTGAGTGTGTGTGTGTGTGTGTGTGTGTGTGTGTGTGTGTGTGTGTGTGTGTGTGTGCGTGTGTGTGGGTATACGTATATATATCCCCTTGCAGCAGTGTGACTGTGTTAGGGCCACAAACATACCTCTTGACCTCTTACAGAAAGACATCCGGATAAAGCCATACAGAAAAATGGGGCAAAGCACAAATATTAGGGTCAATCTTTAAATATTGCATGACAAACATAGAAAGCAGATAGCATAACACGTCCATTCGCATGCATTTTCTGAAGGGTATGAAGTCTGACAGGAAAATATCTGTCATTATTGTGTAACGTCAGTCTTTAATGATTTCACACTACTTGCCCAGAAAACCACAATGTTATGACAAACAGAACCAAAATATGTGGCAAACATTAAGACATTCTGCAGAAATCTATAGAGGTGAGAAGTATGTGTGACCTGTAACAAAGAGTCAAACAATACAGAGGTCCCCAGAGTGTAGGACAACAAACATTTCCTAAAGTTGTCTACTACTTGCATAAAGCAGTTATTTCACATCAGAAGCACCTTAATGTTATGTTATTATCCCAGGGATAAAAATCCAAAGGGGGATATTCCAGGTTGACTCCCTGTCACCGTTGCTATTTTGCCTTGCCATTAATCCATTAAGCTGTTTACTTAACAGCTTAGATCATAGCTATAATTTCGCTTCCAAAAAACAAGAAAGTCTAATGAATTGTCATCTTCTCTTTGTCGACAATTTAAAATTGTATAGCTCATCAGGTGAGGAACTGAAAGCACAGCTGCAGGTTGTCAAAACTTTTTCAGATGATATTGGAAGTCATTTGGTCTTGATAAATGTGGAAAAGCAACCTGTAAAAAAGGAAAAGTGCAGCACCAGGAAAACATCACTTTGGGACAAGAATGTGATATAAAAGAAATTGAGCAAGAGGGAGTGTATAACTACTTGGGAATTGATGAAGGTTCAGCAATAAAACTTGAACAAATGTGAATAAAGCTTAGTAAGGAGTACTTTAGAAGACTTAAACTAATCCTGAAAACAGCATTGACACCTAGAAACAAGATCCAGGCTATAAATCAGTTTGCTCTTCCTGCCCTAACTTATAGTTTTGGAGTGATTGACTGGCCCCAAAAAGTGTTGGATAGACTGGATATTAAAACAAGAAGGATGCTTCATGCTCACCAAATAATTTATAAAAATCAGTGTATACCAAGATTATATATTCCCCGTTCTGAAGAAGGGATGGGCCTCCTTGAAATTGATGACATGTATAGATCTGCAGTCGTGGGACTCCACACATATCTCCTGACCTAAGATCCAAATGTGATGAAAGTTTTGAAACATGAGGAGAATAAATCTAAGATGACATCTCTGCTTAATTTAGCAGAAGCATATCGGTATCAAGCAGGAATGGAAATCAAACCAGAAGTGGATAAAAACCAGGCAGCAACTGAATGTGCTAAAAAACAAAAGAAAGAATATAAGGTGAAGGACCAGATGAGAAGGCAAGAAATGTGGAAAAAAACATACATATAGTTGCAAGTATAGAAAACTTCTGGAAGAGCCTCATGTTGATCAAGAATGAACGTAGGAATGGTTATGGAGAGGTGAATTTACATCAAGAAATGTAAGGTTAATTTTGGCAGCCCAAGATAGTGGGCTACGTACACGCTGGTTTACTAAGTCCATTGAACATGTGAGAGAAACAGACATATGTAGGTTTTGTTGAACCGAATTGGAAACAGTCACACACCTTATTGCTGGTTGTGACTCTCTAATGGCAGAGGGGCTGTATACTGAAAGGCATAATAATGTGGTGAGATTGTGCAAACATTATAGTATCAAAGTGGCTGAAAAACACTGGAAACATGAGCCACAGAGAATCATAAAAAATGAAATTTACATTACTTGGGATCAACAAATACCAACAGTCCAAAAGATAGATGCTAGAACACCGGATGTTATGTAGTCCTATCTCGCCATAATTCTTGCTGGGTGGGTTCGGAGCTAATATTCGGCTCTGACTCGGCCGATACTGAAGCTCGAGAGCTTTTACTGGCTTGAAGCTAGCCCCTGTCCCATGGTGCCTCACAGCAATTCCCCAGATCTCATTTGCCGTGAAGGCTTCGAGGTTGTGTCTTACTGGCTCATTGGCTAAGTAAAACAATTTTTTTTACTTATTTAGTCCTTTTCTACCACCTTTTTCTATCTTATATATATATATCTTAATAGTTTATTCTGTATTGTCGACTGTTTTGAAAGTTTTCAACCCCTATTCCCCCCTTAGGACTGTGCAACCTGTTTAAATTAGAGGGCCGTAGTGCCCATTTAAGTTAGAGGGCCTTTCCTCCCTGTGTGTGTGTGACTGTTATCAAAAAAAAAAAAAAAAAAAAAAAAAAACTTATCTTCTTCCTTACACTTTATATTTTAGTGTTTAACAATGTCTAAAGATAAAGACAAGGATCATCCCCCTTCGGGCTTCAAAAAAATGCGACAGGTGTGCGCAGAAAGTGTCTCTTACAGACAGCCACACCAGTTGCCCATTTACAGGAACCTTGCACCTTCTGTCATACTTTTAGTACAAGAGTGTTGAACAAAAGAAAGAGAAAACTTATTGACAGGGGTCTCATGACCAGTTCCTTCCAGGAACAGCTGAAACTCAGTCAGGCAGCTCCAAAATCTTCAAAGAGAAAATCATCGGCCCCGACTTCGGAGCCGACCAAAAAGTCTAAAGCGTCGGAACCAAGGAGTTCCTGTTCTGACTCTGCTTCATCTTCGGTGCAGTCCATTTCATCGGTTCTAAGACAGTCTTCGGTACCGAAGATTGTGCCCGACATCGAGACTGTATCTCCTAATTTGAGATCTTCTATTTTGGAGAAAAGGAGGTCTCCTTCAATCTCCACCAGATCCTCCAGGACACTATCAGATGATGACATTGAGAGGGTGGTGAAGAGGTTGCTTTCGGATCCAGCTCTGGCTAGAAAATTGACCCCTCCAAACCCAAAGGTCTCGGAGCCATCCCCCGTACCGATCACTGTTCCTCCTCCGACTACTTCGCTCTCGGAGCCTGTTATGACAGGTTCCTCTATCTTTGACCCTTCAGCTCCAGGGATTCAACCTGTTTCCTTGGAGCCAATTACTCCATCCTCGATGGCTCAGTCTGGAGCCGAGGGTTCTGGGAGCCGATGCTCTCGTTTCAATTCCAAGGGGGACAGTCACCCTGGGTTCTCTTCGGAACCGACCCTCCCTCTCTGAGCCTCGGCTCAACTCAGCTCGGCTCCCACTTCTGCTTCAGAGCCGTTCCCTCTTGCTAGGAGTCTACCATCTGCCCCCTCAGGTCTTGCGTCTTCTTCGGAGTGGGGGTGAAAGGCTTTCGAAGCTATAGAGAAGGCTTTATCCTCTGCCAAAGCCATTCCTTTGGAACCTGTGTCCCACCAGCAGCAGGCTGCAACCTCTTCCCCCCTGCCACCCCCACAGCATAGGGAAGCAGAGGCCCAAGTAGCCTCCATTGGAGGCGCCCCCTCTTCCGAGACCTCCCCAGATTATCCCACTGGAGAGCTCCCTCGGAAGAGGTTATGTAAGAGGAAACATGTCGACTCCCTTGAGTCTGTCACATCAGACACTGATTTAGAGGAATCAGAAGAGTCCCCTAGATCTCCCTCTGAGGATGTCTCCTTCTCTGACATCCTAGAAATCCTTAGACAGAGGGGTGATTGGAAGACTTCTAACCCTACTGAGGATGAATCAGTGTATCTTGAGGCCTTTGGCTCCCGATCTTCCACCTCTTGGCACCACCTTATGACCAACTTTTTGGGGGTCATTTCGAGGAAAGCATGGACCTCTCCAGATTCAGTGGAAGCCATCCCGAGGAGGCCAAACAAATTTATGACAGCACCTGAGGACAAGTCTTTCCTTAGCAAGGGAGTTCCAGTTGATGCTATGGTGGTAGCAGCAGCCACCAAGAAGGAACTATCTGAGACATCTTCTAATATCCATCCTCCTAACAAGGAGTCCAGGACGATGGATAGGTACGGGAAGTGTACTTTTTCTTCAGCGGCATTTACACTAAGATCGCTGAATGACCTGACTCATTTCACTCATCTTCAGAGGGATCTCCTGAGATGCCCTCCAGGGTTCAGTAGCTCCGGTTTCCATGGACAAGGTTTCCGTACAGCTCTCCACCCTTACTTCCATAGCTAACTCCTCCATGAGGCTGATCCCATATGCAGCAGATGGAGCACGTAGAGCAGCCACAGCAGGAATATCCCTCAGGAGACATTCATGGATGTGTCACTGTAATTTTACAGAATCCTTCAAGTCTTCCTTCACTAATGTTCCGTTTGATGGTTCATCTCTTTTTGGACCGCAAGTGAAAGATACTTTGACTAGGTGCGAGCAGGAAGGAAAAACCTTATCTGCCGTTGGAGACCGTTTCTCTCTCCCATCCAGACCCTATCCCAAGGGTAATACAGGAGGAAAAATGTGGTTCCGCAAATCCCAAAAAGGTTTTCCTCAAGCACAAGGTCAACCCTCCCCCAGGGTCAGAGGGGGGGATATAATGGAAGACGCCACCCTCGCGGCAGAGGAGGTCTGCAATATCAGCGAAACAGAGAAGCTTTCTCTGATCGTCCCGCCCATCGACCCTGAAGGGTTGCCCAACTGTCCGTCTCTGGAGGCAGTCGGGGGTCATATATCGCTGTACCCAAGCGCCTGGCTAACTATCACTCAAGATCGTTGGGTACACACAGTAATATCCAGAGGTTATTTGATTCCCTTTATTTCCAAACCCCCAACAAACTGGTCTCTTCCAGACGTACCACCCATCCAACTAGACCATGCAGTATCAGAGGTCATCTCACTGCTGCAAAAAAGAGTCATCCAAAAAGTCCCCGCAGGGCAAGTAGGATCCAGAACCTACTCTTGATTCTTTTTAGTTCCAAAAAAGACAGGGGACTGGAGATCAATTCTAGATCTCAACAGTCTCAACAAGCATGTAAGAAAATCAAAGTTCCGAATGGTCACTCTGCAGTCGATATTTCCCTTTATCGGGAAAGACAACTGAATGTGCACAATCGATCTCCAGGATGCGTACTACCACATCAAAATGGACAGGCGCTCCAGGAGACACGCTTCTGGCTGGGAGACAGCCATTTTCAGTTCAGAACACTGCCCTTTGGCCTCACTACAGCCCCCAGAGTGTTTACCAAATGTATGGCAGTGGTAACGGCTCACCTGAGACATCAAGGATTTCAGGTGTTTCCGTACCTAGACGACTGGCTCCTCACTGCTACCACCAAGCATCAATTCATAAGGACCAGGGATGAGACTCTATCCTTGTGCGCCAGCCTAGGCATCACTGTCAACTTGCAAAAGTCAGTCTTATCTCCCTCGCAGCATATTGTATATCCAGGCTCAGAAATAGACACAACCACCATGTCAGTAAAGCTAACACAGGAAAGAGTGGAATCTCTACACAGTCAGATCAGATCCTTATTAAACAAACAAAGAGTCCAGGCCAGAGTAGTCCTTCAAGTCCTTGGGACTATGGCTTCCGCCATCTTATTAGTTCCTCTTGCTCGCCTACATATGAGGATTCTCAAATCGATGCTGTTTGCACAATGGTCGATGCAAGACCTTCCATTGTCTCACCAGATATTAATAACAAACGCATGCAAAAGGGATCTGACATGGTGGTTACACATGAAACAACTTGTCATAGGTTGTCCACTTGTTCCTCCTCAAGAGAAAGCAGTTTTGACCACGGACACTTCCCAGATAGGGTGGGGGGTCATTATCTGGGAAAGACAGTCCAAGGTACTTGGCAAAACCACGAGAACCACTTGCACATCAATGTTCTGGAGATGAGAGCGGTGCTATATGCATTGCAAGCACTTCACAGCTCCCTTTCCACTGGAACGATTGCGATTCAGTCAGACAACATGTCTGTT
Source organism: Protopterus annectens (assembly GCF_019279795.1). Lineage (NCBI taxonomy): Eukaryota > Metazoa > Chordata > Ceratodontiformes > Protopteridae > Protopterus > Protopterus annectens. The sequence goes on along the minus strand of NC_056728.1, from coordinate 1,225,717,292 downwards.
ATGTGGTACATAAACAAACAAGGGGGAACCAAGTCTTACCCGCTTTGCAGAGAGACCTTAAGAGTTTGGAAATGGGCGATGGATACTCAATGCTTCCTGATAGCAATGCATATCCTGGGGAAATCGAATGTAATGGCAGACAAACTCAGCCAAGCAATTCTGATAAACCACGAGTGGTCCCTGAATCCAGTGGTTGCGAAAGAGATTTTTCACAAATGGGGCCAGCCTTGCTGCGATCTGTTTCCAACTCACCTGAACACCAAATGCAGCAGCTACTTTGCCTTCATTCTCCATCCGGGGATGTCACCCAGGGATGCTCTAGTTCATGATTGGCCCCCGGGACTTTTCTATGCCTTTCCTCCCTTTCCACTCATACCCAAAGTAATACAGAAAGCAAGACAGTTGCGGAGTTCCTTGATCCTCATTGCTGCTTACTGGCCTTGACAAGTTTGGTTTCCTTTCCTATGGCCCTACCTTTTGGAGGAACCATAGATTCTCGACCCATCTCCAGATCTCCTGATTCATCAATCGAGACAGTTCCACCCCTCCATCCACACCCTCAAATTGACAGCATGGCTGCTCCAATTCCACGTATAGCCAGGTGCATTCCCTTATCTCCAGCGGTCAAACACATCCTAATTTCATCCCATAAACCTTCCACTCAGAAACCATATTCTAGCAAATGGAAAAGGTTTTCCCTTTGGGCTACGAATCGGGGCTTAGATCCATATACAGCTCCTTTAGAATCCATTTTATCCTTCATTACACCAATTTTTCATGAAGGAGTGGCAGCCGCTACAGTTAGAGTTCAATTAGCTGCCATTTCCATTTTGGTTTCATGTGAAATCCAATCATGCAACACTCCCTCTGTAAAACCTTCTTAAAAGGAGTTCTTCTTCTTAGGCCCCCAATAAAGCAACCATTAGAACTCTGGGACCTAAATTTAGTCCTCTCATCTTTGATGTCTGCACCCTTTGAACCATCCTCGTTGTCAGACTTAAAATTGTTATCATGGAAAACCTTGTTCTTGGTAGCTATAACATCAGCTAGGAGAGTCTCGGAACTTCAAGCCCTAACTATTCGACCTCCATACATTATCTTTCACAAGGATAGAATCTCTCTCAGGACAAACGCTTCCTTTCTTCCTAAGGTATGCTCAGAACACAACCTGAATACTACCATTGAGCTACCTGTGTTTTTTGCAGACCACTCTAATAAATCAGAGTATAGACTTCACCAGCTAGATGTCCACAGGATACTCAGATTCTATATACACAGGACCAAAGAATTCAGGAAATCGGATCAACTTTTCATTTTCTTTTCTGACAAAAGGAAAGGCTTACCTGTTTCAAAAATTACTCTTTCAAAATGGCTTTCGGATTGCATATCCTTTGCTTATCAACAAACTGGTAGACAATTACCGTTAAAAGCTAAAGGTCACTCTACTAGGGCTGTAGCTACTTCACATGCCTTTAGATCTAGGCTCCCAATTGATACTGTTTGTGCAGCAGCTACTTGGGCAAGACCACACACATTTGTCACTCATTACAAATTGCATTTGGCCTCCCGGGACAGGTCAACCTTTGGGTCCACTGTGTTGAAGAGTCTCTTTGCTTGAGCCACCCAGGATAAAGGTGTTAGGGACGCTGTCCCATCCAGCAAGAATTACGGCGAGATAGGACTGCATAACATAAAGAAGTTATGTACTTACCATAACGTTCCATGTTTGTAGTCCATCTCACCTATATTCTTGCGTCCCTCCCTCCAACCCCCTTCCTGTTTCTGGGGGATCTAGTGGACCTCTTTTTGGGGCTGCCTGACTTTGCTCTTTATTGTCCACCTGGAATGGATTATGTTTATAATCCTGTGCTGTATTTATACAGCTTCTTCCTTATTATTATTACCTGATAGGTATTTATTACTTTCTTGCAAACTAGATCTGGGGAATTGCCGTGAGGGACCATGGGATAGGGGCTAGCCTCGAGCCAGTAAAAGCTCTTGAGCTTTAGTATCAGCCGAGTCAGAGCCGAATATCAGCTCCGAACCCATCCAGCAAGAATATAGGCGAGATGGACTACAAACATGGAATGTTATGGTAAGTACATAACTTCTTTATATAGTGGTCAAAGAAAAGAAGACAAAAGTAGCATTGATCATTAAAATCGCCACACCTAGTGACTACAGTGTCTTGCATACAGAGAGACACAAAGTCATAAAATACCACGATCTGCAGGCAGAAACAAGAACCATGGGGAAGAAAGATACCCACACAGTTCCAGTAGTAGTAGGAGCAACTGGTCTTATAAAAAAGAATTTACAATCGTATTTAGATATGTTACCAATTCATGTAAGACCGTACGAATTGCAGAAGGAGTCATTAATGGGCACATTGCGGGTGCTGCGAAGAGCACATTTGGCTAACATCAAAGAGTGAAACAATACTAATTTCATGAACTTTAATCATACTTTGACTTAGGAATGGGATCCATTTCCGTCATGATATTAGAAACCCAAAAGACTTGGAGAAATTAAAAAAAAAAATCATGAGAAATAGCATAACCTATGGTAATGTGAAACAAAGAAGCTGTCATACTGGCAAACCAAGGGAAGTCGTGTCTGTTGCACTTGCCGTGGATATGGTATGTCCTGCCAACTTTCATGATACTACAAGATGTGTCCCACATTCCGCATTTGATAAGGTGGCAATCCTACTCTGTGTTGCCTATCTGTGTGCAATATGTAGGCATGTGTAGGCCCTGTGAGTAGCTGCTGCCCCCAATGACCCACATGTATGTAGGCATGAATGATAACTGCCACCACCCACATGTGTAGGTACCTTCTAAGGCTGTGGCAACTGTAAGTAGTGTTCTGTCTGTTATTCACCCACAAACTGATGTTAACACACTGCAATGGGGTCATGCAGTGGGTATGGAATGTTGCCAAGCTCCTGGCTTCAAGATGAATGCAGAAAACAGTACCATTATACCATATGGTGGGAAGGTGGCCCCACTATTTCCCACATCAACAGCAACCCCATAAACACATAAACTGTGTTAACAGACCTCAGTACTCAGGTTGATAAGTAGTAGGACACTGCCAAGATAGATCCAGTAAAAACACCATTTATTAGATGTAAGCGCTTTCGGGATAGCCCTTCATCAGACATAATTTCAATGCATTAAAACAGTCTTTATTTAAAATACATATCAGCCAATCACTTACTTACAAACACCCGCCTATTTTGTAGGGCGGGTTTAACAGGTGATACATCATTAAGACCTGGTGGTCTATGAGCTCTCAAATCAACTATCCACTTGGATTCTGCTAGAGCTGTCCTGTGTTTAATATCTCCCCCCCTGTCATTAACCCTAACATTAACTATACATCTAAATTTAAAATTATGTGTGGGGTTCAGGCTTATATGTCTATAGAGTGCATTGCTTACATCAAAATTCCTAATGCTGCTAAGATGTTGAAGAATCCTGACTTTTAACATATTATTGGTCATTCCAATATAAAAACAGGCACATCTCTCACAGTTTGCCATATAAACTAGGTTTATGCAAACATAGTGCTTTCTAAATGGGAGACCACAGAGATTTTGCACAATCAGGAATGGAACAAACATATAGCCTTATACGCTAGATTTGTAGATGATGTGTTTATTTTGTGGGATGGGGACCGGTCCACTTTTGAAAACTTCCTAGCTTTTCTACATACAACAACTACTTTTTTGACTTTTAGTGCAAAGACATCATGTGATAAGATAGATTTTCTAGATGTCTGCATAGAACAAACTGATAAGGGGTTTACATCAAGACTCTATAGAAAGGATTGTTGGCAAAACACTCTGCTATCCTTTGACAGCATGCATCCAAGACATATTTTTCCTAACATCATAAAAAGTCAGATTGGTAAGATATCTAGGATATGTTCTGAGGATGCATGCTGTGAAGAGGAATTGTTTAAATTAGAACAACACCTTACATGCAGAGGCTACAGGAAACCCTTGATAGATAATGTTATGGAAAATGGAAAACAACATAGGGGAACAAGATATAAGCCATGGTTGAATAGGACCGATAGAGGTAGACAGGAAGAAACTGTGTTTAATAATAAGCAGGAAAGAAAGATGAATTTGTTGTTTACTTATGGAAGTAACATCAAGGACATTTGCCAGATAGTACAGAATAATTGGAATATACTAACTAGTGACATCGGACTGAAAGATATAGTAGGTGAATGTCCGAAATTTACTTACAGAAGAAATAAGAACTTAAAAGAGTTATTATGTAAGGAGGTACACTTAAACAAAAAACTAGAACCAACTTTGAGTGTAGGCACTCACCCATGTGGTAACTATAAGGCATGTGTGCATATCAGGGGGGACACGGATTTTAAACATCCTGATATAAGTAAAGTTTTTTATTTTAAGGGGAGGGCAACATGTAGGACAAAAAACCTAGTTTATATGGCAAACTGTGAGAGATGTGCCTGTTTTTATATTGGAATGACCAATAATATGTTAAAAGTCAGGATTCTTCAACATCTTAGCAGCATTAGTAATTTTGATGTAAGCAATGCACTCTATAGACATATAAGCCTGAACCCCACACATAATTTTAAATTTAGATGTATAGTTAATGTTAGGGTTAATGACAGGGGGGGAGATATTAAACACAGGACAGCTCTAGCAGAATCCAAGTGGATAGTTGATTTGAGAGCTCATAGACCACCAGGTCTTAATGATGTATTACCTGTTAAACCCGCCCTACAAAATAGGCGGGTGTTTGTAAGTAAGTGATTGGCTGATATGTATTTTAAATAAAGACTGTTTTAATGCATTGAAATTATGTCTGATGAAGGGCTATCCAAGCTTACATCTAATAAATGGTGTTTTTACTGGATCTATCTTGGCAGTGTCCTACTACTTATTGTTCTTTGGATATATCATTTTTAGTATTTGGGACTTCAGCACAACGTTTCTTCTCTGTTTGGTTACTCAGGTTGATAACACTGTTGCATTCAGCCATCAAGTAGAAGCAGTAGTCAGAAAAGCCTTGGACGTGGTTCACCACATAGGTAAAGGGACTGTATCCAGACAAAAGGTGGACATTACCTCTGTATAGTTCTCAGTCAGTACAATACATTATCATCATGGCTGGTCTGGTATGTACCTATCCAGACAGCTGCAGTAACTGGAAAGTCTATGTTAACACCCACAAAGGTTATCCATGGCCTTCAATACCTGTTCCATGCAGACAGCCTCGAATCAGTACTGCCTCACTTGATATTGGACAAGTTGTCCACAGGTGGGCTGTGGCATGCATAGATGGCAATGTTGTGCTCAACCCTTCAACAAAGCCTACCCCATATACTTGAGTCTAACTCTGTGCTTCTTACCAGCACCACAGGCCTGAATCACATATGCAACAGCAAAAAAACCTGCTGGAGAGACAGGTTTGTCTCTCAGAGGCTGCCCTGTCTCAGGAATGCACTTCCCATACATGTCAGACAGAGTACCATGCAGACCTTCATCAAGTGCATCCATGATTTGTGGATGGAAAACCAAAAATCTGTCCCAGGGGTCCAACCTGTGTCCATCAATGCCAGGGGCAACAGGTACTGATTCATGATTCTATTTGTGATAAAGTAATGGCAAGGCTTGTAAGGGACCTAGGGCCAGTACTCTAGTAACCTCCTATGGACCTAAGAACCTGCAGTCCTACGGAACTCCCAGGTGACATGTATCAAGAGTAGCATGCTTTGTCAAGGGGTATGCATACAGGATTATGCTGTCTGCCCCCATTAATCCTCACACACTGTTCCATGCATACGCACCTAGGTAAACATGCACATATACAGCCGTAGCTTGGCGAGGAATAAATCTCTGCATTGCCACTACACCATTATGAGCTTCTGTAATGGCAGCAGGTCACCATGACTTAGACACACACACACACACACACACCCCTGGAACAGAAAGAGAATAAGGTCTGTCAAACAACAGTCAGTCAGCAGTACTAACATTAATAAATCATCATGGCACAAAGGTACATGCACGGTACATGCACTTTGATGTTTAGGCATGACAGTTGCCAGCAGAAAGCACCTTACAGGTCATAACACTACTGCACTAGAAACTACCATTAACTGTACTATATTCACCCTGAGCATCATGCACATATCAACATGTCCCTTCATCAATGGTATGGATAACAGGGATGTGGCACAGGTATCATCACATGCACAAGGTGTGGTGTGGGGTTGCCAAAAGGCCTAGGCTGTGGCATACAATTGACATCATGTGTGTGTGTCTGGAGGAGTACTAGTCAGCTGGGCCGTGAAGAGGAGCTGTGTTTGTCTGTTGGTCACCTGCATGTGACAGTGCTGTGTGAGTGTGTGCATGCACACAGTCAAGCCATGTGCTAGCCCTACACGAGTGTATGTTGGACAGCCGTGGACCATGCATGGCAAACTGTACAGTTCACTGTCTTCAGCCATGAACACGGGAACTAGTTCTGCCAGGAGTTGCACTGGCACCACCATGCCTAGGGCCAGATGCGGTACTACTTGCTGATGGTGACCAGTGTCTGATGGGTCTGTGTCCCTCATGAGACTGCCCAGGACCACGTGCCCCTGACCTGCCACACTGTGGTGTGGACAGCAGCCTCCATTCGATAGTGCTGGTGGTACTGCCACTGTGGGAATGTGACTGTGCATGGCCATGTAGGCTCTCAGCTGATGTTGTTGCTGAAGTACGGCCACGTGCTTGACACCCTACACCCACCACATGTTCCAGCACAGACATTGCACGGTTAAGGACTGACAGTGTCTCACCTCACCGTCTGTTGACTACATCAGCAAAATGGCATAAGGCATCACCAAAGCCATTGAGAGAGTCATGCATGCCAGGCAGTGTGGCATCGATGACCCTGAACATCCATCTAGTGTACCATTCACAACATGCCTGTGCCTCCATGATGGACCGACACATGCGTCGGGTGACACGTGCTGTGATACTTCTGACAGGTGCTGGATGGGCAGCAGTCCTTCTTTGAGCACCCCTGTCAGTCTGCATGTTTGGGACCTTGCCAGCTGCCTGGCTATGGCTAGTGTCTATAGTCACAGATGCCATAGTCGCCACACTCCCCTATTCAATGCCACCACCCTCTGACTGCCTAATATCTGTGGCTGCTGGCGACTGGGTATGTGTGTGCATACTGACTGTCTGCGGGGACATTGGGAGTGGTAGTGGGATGTCAACCAATGGGACACATTCAGCCCCCAACAAACCCACCTGTGCCTCACAATGGCCACCAACATCATCAGCACCTGATGACACACTGACATCAGGTTGTTAGTGGGACACACCCCAACCCCATGGTCATCTGTGAGTGGTAGACAACATGACCACATTAATTCCTGCACTATAATGCCTGCTGATCCATGCACCCCTCCCCCCCCACACACACACACAAAAATAGACACACACCCACACAGATGAGGTGCCACAAAAACATTATACAGACTGCACAACACACAATCGGACCACAACAGACACACTCTATACAGGGCCTCAACAACATGCAGTGCAGCTATGTCCAGTTAATGTTGCTATTACTATACACCTGTGAGATACGTGACACGTCAGACTATGTGATGGACCCTCACCTAAAACACAGTGCACCTGTTTACACAATAGTAATGCACCCATGTATAGTAGACTAGCTACACCTTTACAAAAATATATGCTATTACGTTACAGCTACTGCAAATATGTTACTGGGCTTACTAATGTGATACACTGCAGTGAAATCCACCACAAGTGAACATGCACGTACTGCAATATGGCTAAGCTTAACAGTAGTGTCCATGGTAAACTGGCTGCCATTAACATGCCTGGGGTATAGATGAGCCATAACAAGACAATTCCACACTCAGTGGCTAAAGGATGATGGTCCCCAGCCACAACAGAAGTACCTATGGATTTGTGGGGAAGAGGTCTTGTCAGCAGACACACATGTGGCATTGGTACAGGATAATATGTGCAGTTATCAACATGCGCAGTACAAATTGCGATACTACCCAAATTGCTGACATTCACAATATGTGTGCACACGTATGCATTACAAAACCCCACCCACAAATAGGTTCATAGGTTGGTACTGGGCTATCTGCCCGAAGGCATATATTAGCCCAGCCATGTTGTGCGGTATTCACCACCCCTTTAGTAGTTCCCTAGACCCTTGTACTAGCAGCTAGTACCCTTGGCCCCTATCTAGTAGTGCTGTTAGTGTGATCCCCGGTGTGAACTTTCTGTTACCCATCCACTCATCAAGGTTCCTCTTGAAGAGTGATAGTGAGGGGTTCTGTCTTATGTAGATGGGGACCCTTTTCCATAGTAAGGGAAGTCTCTGTGAAGGGAATCTGTCCCTTCAGCATGTTCTATTCATTGTTGTGTTGAGGTTTATATCCCTAGAGCATGTAGCTCGAGTAAATTTGGTTTTGCTAAGATGGAGCATGTTCAACAATTCTGGGTTGGACATGGCTCTGTACGTTAGACAGAGATCGCCTCTGAGAAAGCGGTATGCAACAGAGAACAGTCTTAGCTTTTTCATTCGTGCTGCATAGGGCAACTGTTTGAGGCCAGTAATCCTCTTGGTTAGGTACCTCTGTGGTCTCTCCAGCTGCTGGAGATGTCTAGCCAGGTACATTCCAATTGGTGCATTGTACTCAATAATGGGTCTGATGAGGGAAGAGTAGAGGGGCACCATTACATCCTTAGATCTTGATGCGAACCCTTTTGTGATCAGATGGGTCACATAGAAGGATTTTCTAACCACTTTGGCAACATGGTTATCAAAGGAAAGTTGACTATCTACTTGGGTCCCTAGATCCCTTATTTCTTCTTCAGATTTCAGGGGATTACCTCCTATGTTGTAGTTTGTGGGTACTCTGTTTTTTCCAAAGGGGATTACTATGCATTTTTATGCATTTAGTTTGAGACCATGGCTTTGACACCATGCTTCAGTCTCATTTAGGCCCTTCTGGAGGATCTCCATGTCAGCCGGGGACTCTGTTATAGCACCCAGTTTGCAGTCGTCTGCAAACTTAGTCAGCCACAGCCCTTCCATGCTTGCCTGTACTTTTGAGAAGTATATGCCAAACAGGAGGGGCCCCAGGACAGAGCCCTGAGGCACACCACTCGTTACTGGTCTGGATTCGGACATAGATCCCGCTACTCTTACTTTATGGGATCTGTCTGAGAGCCAGTTTGCGATCCATCTTGTGACATAAGGGTTTATGCCCAGGCTGGTGAGCTTATCAATAATACCTGAATGGGGAATGGTGTCAAATGCTTTAGCAAGGTCAAGGTAAGCCGTGTGTACCTCCTTTCCCTTATGTATAGCCTGAGTAACTGTCTCAAATAAATCCACCAGGTTCAGGAGGCATGATCTGCCCTTGACGAAGCCGAACTGTGTGGGGTCCAGCGACTGGAGGTTCCCAATCTCTCCATTTATGAGTTCCATAATGATTCGCCTTGAATAGCCTTACAGATCAGACTGGTCAGGCTTATTGGTCGGTAGTTCCCAGGGTCAGTTGTGGCCCTACCCTTGTGTAGCAGGACCACTGTTGCCATGCGCCATTCTATGGGCACATATCCTGTGGAGAGGCTGAGACTGAACAGGGTATTAAGATGCGGGGTTAATTCCTTTTGGAGCTCACGTATGACACAGCCTGGGACACCATCTGTTCCCATGGAGGCAGTGTTTTTAGCTTTAGATAGAGCCTTGTTAACCAACGTATCAGTAATAATTGGACCTACACAATCCCCTGGAATGGTAATAGGCCCTGTAGGTGGTGAGGGGGCGGGAGTAATTTGCACTGAATCTGTCAGCCAAATGCAGATTGACCTGACATATGTGCACAGGTATGCAGAGGCTGCCACTATGAATGCTACAGTATTAACGTGATGACCACTGGAGGTTTACCTGGATGCTTCTCAGCTGTGGAATCTGTGCCACCTGTCTCCGCGACATATGCCATGATATTTTCTTGTGAGCTGGTGGCTGAACCCTGGTTTGCCAGGAACTCCTCTGTGGCTGAGAGTGGGGGGTGTGTAGCAGGCCCTCCCCTGGTGTCAGCACAGTCCCTGGCCACAGCTCCGGCCCTTTGCCAAGCATGATGTATTATATCTGTAGCACGGTGTTGGACCTGTTCATAGCTCTTGTCCTAGTGGCCCACATCATTCACTGTTGCTATGAGGTCTGCCCACAGTGCAGCGTGGTCTTGCTGGGTATGGCAAGTCCTTATCAACAGCACCCGCTGATGGAGTCTCAGGGCATCAATAATGGCGGCGGTCTCAACTTCTGAGAATGGTGGATTGTACATCCCACCTGACAGACATGAAGAGGGGAACACATCACAGGACCACATATATTGCTCACCACAATGTACCCACCCTGCACATCCACAGTTGCCACCACTATCCACTGCTAACTCCACATCATACCCAGCCATCTGTCACCACAGTATGTATGTGGCTGTCTGCAACATAGTGGCAGTACATTGTGCATTGCCCCCTGATCCTGATGTTTCATGCTACTTGCTCCATGTGCTATGAGGTGTTCAAATGCATTTACCTGTTGCACCTATTACTGCTTTGTTCATAGCTTGTCTACATGGTATGCTGTGGTGTCAGCCTCCTAATGTTTTAGTAAGCACCTGGGCTGTAGGTCCACCTCTCAGGTCTCCCTTGTCTTCCTCCCTCAGATTCTGGACTATACGGGTGGACAGGGTCGTACATTTTCCCCTGCCAGTGTGGTTGACATGGGTGTCCTGGCACAGTGTAGCATCTCCCTCATGTACACGGATAGACAACCATCTACAAACACCACCAAGGAACACACTGTGTGAGAGATGCAGCGACAGTAGGAACCTGCAGTCCATGCTCCCTCCCTGTCAAGGTGACATGTCTGTCCCCAAACAGGTTGTTAACACAATCAGTATACCTCTCAGACCACCCAAACCTACACAACACACACACACACACACACACACACACACACACACACACACACACAAATGCAGTGGACCTCAACATCCACATCCACAAACAAGGAGACCTCCGAGGCAAAGCCACATGGGAACGCCACAGCTGTGCACTGCACATACCACACATGGCCGCACACCTGTGTCCCATAGAAATGCAGGCGTAAGCACTTGTCAAACATGTTACACATAGTAGACTCCATTGTGAGAGACAGTGATGTGCCTCTCACCTGGCTGTATATATGGTTGGTCACAGTTACTTGTGTCAGCTGACAGACTCCACCATATCACATATGCAGTGCTGTCTCTCACCAACAGGTACTTGCTTGAGTCTGTCACAATCCATGTTGGCGTGCTTGACCTCAGATGTACGTCCCTGGACTATATGCAGTGAGACATGAGGTGAGCACACTTATTATGTGTCCCAGGCAGGTATGTCCCTAGCCTTATGCAGCATTCCACTGTCACCCAGTCTGATGCTGCAATACATTCAGGACATGATTAACCTTAAAACGAGCCCTTTTATCCTGTGATATCCAAGTGGTTCCAGTACCTGTGAGTCTGGGATGCTGTGGTCAGCAGACCACAGTGCTCTGCAACAGATGGTCTCCATCTGTCTCAACTGGCCTTCAGGCATCTGGCAATGGTTCCTGCCACCCCACTAGTGCCTTTATTAGGAAAAATGGTGAGGTTATCACTGCCAAGATACAACTGTCAGCACAGCACACGTTGAAAGCCATGCTGCTAAGCCCAGGTGTCTGCACATGAATCTGCCCTCAATGCAATCATTCTTAACCCTGGGAAATGCTGACATCTGTGCAGTCACACAGAAATGGTTCGAAGCTGTAGAGAGCACCCCAGCCTTACCTGGTCTACCATCCTGTCATGTAGTCATACCTCAAAGTGTGAGGGGAAATGGCATGAGACATGTGATTGCAGTATGTATGAGACACATACACACCTCCATGCTCTACAGGCAGTAAGATGCACAGGGGACACCGCAGGGGAAGTTCACCATTGCCAACACACCTATTCAAATCATAGCTATCTACCGGCCACTACATGTGACCAGGAATCTCCTCCTGTCTATACGGACCTCAACAACTATATTCTAATTTGGGTCTGTAAGCTGAACCTGGGTCATTTGAACGATCCAAACATACATTGGCAGATGTACCCATGCCAGCACACGCATGGCCAGAGAGCCATCAACAGTGGAATTACAAACACCTCGATACGCTAGGGGCTACCCCCAGATGAGGTGAAGGAGTGTTGCAATTGAGATTACACAACACAGGTTACCACTGCAGCATCCCTACGGTGTCATCTTCTGTGGCAAAGCAACCATCATGCGGTCACGTTTCCAGTCACCATCTCAATACCCATCTTTCTAGGGTCACACATACATACATCTCCAATGTGGAATACAGCCTCCTGGGGGTGGTATATACAGCTTCACAGCCCCAAACCCCTCTGTAGGGACTGCCACCAGTATCCACACATACACACATGTGCTAGATGTACATTTGTATAGATGCATGCAGTCAGGTATACCAGACAGGACTACATCATCCTCTGCAAGAATATGTAAACCTGTCTTGTGGACATCTGCAATACATAAATGCCTGTAACAGGGATGACATACCACTGTCCAAGACAAACTAGCGGCAGCTGCCCATTTACAAGCAATGTTGCATTAGTGTGAACAAGTGAATAGGATCAGTCCTGGGAACCTGCACAGCAAACACAGAGCCCACATTGTTGACATCCACTACCGACAGTTATCTACCGTTCTGCACATATGTCTGCAACATCACAGGAATCACCAGCATCTGTTCACTTGTGGTGGTCAGGGGCACCAGCTATACCAGTGCTGTAGGTATAGGATACGTGATTTCTGACAGAGTCAGTGTATGCTTCACCCCCTGGCCCCCCAATCCAGTACATCAGGATGTCCACAGTACCTGCCCCCCTCTCCTATATATATAGGGAACAGGTTACCACTGCCATGTGAAAGTCATGGTATACATCCGCCATGGGAGCCTATCACATGACAGGATGCATACTACATGACCCCAAGCATACATTTGCAACAACATAAGCCACTGTATTCAAAGGAGGCCTGACTACTGCCTTTATCACAGCCATGTGAAGGACAACCACTGTCACCCCTTTACACTAAGGTGGTACATCCACCAATCTGTCACACTATACACCCATCAGCCTAACTCATCTGTTCTGCAAGGCCATAGCATAGTTTATAGTGCAGCTCATTAACAAGGACATTAGCAGTCTCCACACACTCCATCATGCACAGTTAGGCTTTGTCAAGGAAAGGATCATGTTTGTTACAGTCTCTTGACCTCTTTGACGCAGTCACCAACGCCATGGATGGGGGGGGTGATGGTGCACACTGCCTACCTTGACCTGGAGAAAGTAACCCACCTGGCCATAATAGATATACACTCCCAAGTATGCGTCACACCATACATTACCATAGGGTAGCACACTGGCATGTTGACATGACCCATGTAAAACATATAGGAGAATCCACACCAAGTGGTTGAGCCATAATTAGCAGCATAACCTATTGTACTGTGTTTGGGCCTCTGTTATGTGTGATGTACACATCTGTGGTGCAGGGCACAGCCATTGGCCTATAGCCAACCATGTCTGCAGATGACTGCATGCTGTGTGCTGTCACCAGATTCCCTAGTGATGTGGACATCTGCCTAGGAGGGTCTCATGCAGATACATGACTGGCACCAGAAACATTTTTATTTATTGACATTGGTTGATCAGAAAAGTCCACTGGGCCATTGACCCATTTTCAGTGGAGGCCCGGGGACAAAAGCTCCACGGTAATACATTTAAAAATAAAGAACATTAAGACATTTAAGAATTTAAAAAAACATTTGCACATTATATACCATAGTGGTAGTACATTCCATATAGTACATTTAAAATGAACATATTTGTAGTTCCATATTCAGATAAAAATTCTCAGAAGGTTTGAAGCAAGAAAGAGAGCAAAATCAATCAGTAAAGGGGCAGAAGTATATAGTGAGGTAACTTGTGAGTGTCACTTAGGATAGTTTAGCATGAGGTAGGGAGAAGGAGAGAAAAGTCAGGCAGTAAAGGGCAACAATATATAATGAGGTCAATTGTGACTGTCAGGATAGTTTAGCATGAGGTAGGGAGGCTATGGGGGTCTGATTGCTGTGCAGTGACAGGATACGTTTTTGTGGTAATGTAGTTTGAGTGATGATTTAAAGAGTTTTGCAGATTCCATTAGAGTTATATGGGAGGATAATGTGTTCCAAAGTTTGGCTATATTACAGGAGTATAGACTTTCTCCATCTCTTTTGTTTGGTTTTATAACCTTTTTAGTTGTTTCTGAGATGATTTAAGCGACCGAGTAGGAGTGTATGTTTGTAGGACTGAGTGAAGTGCTGGGCAGAGGTGGGGTTTGAAAATTAGTTTATGTGCTAGTGTTAGTTGGGTATAAGAAAGATGACTCGAGAATTCAAGTCAGTTGAGTTCTGCAATTGCTTCACAGTGGTGTGTGCGCGGTTTGGTTTTCCTGAGGCAAATGTATCTATTTTATAATAGCAGGATTGCAGCTTATTACTAAGGGATGAGAGTAGGTTAGTAAAGATAGCACTTCCATATAGAAGGGAGGGGAGGAGAAGGGTACTTGCTAGTTTAGCTTTGGTTTGCTTGTTGAGGTATAATTTGTGCCTATATAGTTTGTCTAATTTAAAGTGTACATTTTTTATTATGTTATGAATATGTGGCTCAAAGGTAAGTTTGTCATCTATTGTCATACCTAATAGTTTGGCAGCTTTAGCTATTTCTATTTCAGTTCCATCTTTAGAAAAAATCTTAAAGTCTATGCTTGGTGGTTTTAAAGTGAATAGGAGTAGTTTTGTTTTTTTGGTGTTTAGTAATAGTTAAGAATTATTTAGCCAGGTTTCTATGGAAGTAAAAGCTTTTTGGGTTATTTTGAGAAGGTCAGAGAAATTGTTGGCGGAAGATATAATTGTCGAATCGTCAGAATATTGGATCAAGTTTCCTAGTTGAAACACTTTGTGAAGATCATTGATAAAAATATTGAAGACTAGTGGCCCTAGAATGGAACCCTGAGGGACTCCTATGTTGTTTTTTTGATAGGTAGATTGCGCATTTTGCCATTTTACTGATTGTTCTCTGTTATTGAGGTAGGAGGTAAACCATTTGACAGAATTGGGGGAACATCCTAGTTTTGATATTTGGTGTAGTAGTTTATGTGATACTGTGTCAAAAGCTTTTGACAGATCTAGTAGGATTACTGAAGTATAGCGACCAGTGTCAAGGGCTTTGTTCACAGTATCAGTGAAAGAGAGCAGGGCTGTAATTGTGCTGTGTCCTGGATGGAAGCCATGATGTGTGGGAGAGAGAAGCTCATTGTCTAGGAGGTGTTTAAGTAATTGAGTGTGTACACATTTTTCTAATATTTTTGATAGTGGTGAAAGTATTGAGATTGGGTGGTAGTTTGACAGGTCATGGGAAGTTCCACCTTTATGTAGTAGGGTGATTTTTTCCATAAGTTTGGGACATAGCATTCAGAGAGAGACCGATTTATTAGTATACTGACTAGGTATGCAATTGCACTTGATGCTGGCTTTAAATATTCGAGGGGGGGTTTGTCAGCAGACAGAGAGATCAGGGCTTAAGTTTATTTAGAAGTTTGGATATTTGTGAGGTTGGAATTGGTTGGATGGAGGATGAAGGTGCTGTTGGATTATTAATGCAGGAGTCTAGAGTAGGGGAAGTTTTATTATTATGTGAGGAGTCTGTTGTAGGGTGTTTGATTAGGTTTTGAATAGTAGTAATGAAATGGGTGTTAAAATCATGAGAGATCTGCTGTGGGCTTTTGTCAGGTGTGGGAGATGGGTTTTGTAAAGTTCCAGGATTAAGTAATGTGGAGACTGATTTCCAAAACTTATTTGGATTGTTGTTTGCAGTAGATAGCTGCAAGGTAAAGTAGTTTTTCTTATCTTGTATGGCTAATTTTTTGGAAGTATTTCGGAGTTGCTTATAGGTAAGTTCGGTTTGTTTAGTTTTAGATTTTTGACACTGTTTCCATGCTTTATGTCTATGGAGGAGGCTTTGTTTTGTTGATTTAGTTAGCCAAGGGGCATGGTTGGCCTTGCTACGTTTTCGTGTAGGGGCTAAGCTATTAAGTGTGTCCAGAAAAAGTTTGTTGAAGTAGTTAACAGCTTCATCTAGGTGGAGAGTTTTTAGTGGGAGCCAATTTTGGGTTTTTAGGATGCTTACAAATTTGTCTGGGTCAAAGTGGGTGACATTTCTGGATGTTTTGTAGGTGTCTGTTTTTGATATTTGGGTGGGTCCTAAGGGTGAATGCTGAGAGGTGATCACTTAGTATGTTAGGTAAGGTGCCTGAGTTAGAATAATTTTGTGGGTGAGATACTAATATCCAGTCTAGGATGGATTCTGATCTAGTGGATAGGCCGTGGGTAGGAGATGTAATAGGCTATGTGAAGCTGTGTAGGTTTATGCTGTTTACTGGAGAGTTGGTTGTTAGGTTTAGTCAATTAATGTTTGTATCTACTAACATGACCTCAGGCTGCATACCAGGACATGCACTGTCAGCCCCTTTGGGGGAGAGTGACACCCCTACATATTGTCATAGTACTAACAACATTCTAGGCACACAATCAGTCCTGTGTGATCTGTGCACACAGGTCAATGGCAACATGACATTTCACCAGCATGTTGCTTCTGTTCTATGGTAAACATTCTACATGGCTCACCTCATACCTAAGGGTATGTCATCAAGGGATATGGGATCCTAACATCCCTGTATTCCCCACAATAAGGCCCATTAGTGTGTAAAATGCCCCGTTCGTCATTCACCTCACACACTACACGCAGCATCTGGGGACATCACAGAGATTCCCACCAGGGAGTAACAGGGCGTCAAACATCTGCCATACACAGGTAGGCTATAAGCCCAACCCTGTAACCGGTTTCATACATACTCCTCAGAGGTGAACTCTGTCTAGCATGCAAGGCAATCACAGACTCCAGATTGTTGGGACTGCTGTGCAAGTGCAGCTCAAGTTCCACTCTATTAACACAGACACACGCCCTCAACCTGGTGATGTGTGATATCAACTGGTCTTCTTGGTGGCTCAGATGTGTGTCCCACACACTCACCCTGCTGTGGAATGGTCACCCTGTCTACATTAGGCAGGTTAGTTATTTACACCTTTGCAGGCAGAGCCTGGATAACTGGATGGTTAACTGCACATCCACAGGTTCATAGGTAGGTATTAGGCTATCGTCCCAAGGGCCTATGTAAGCCTAGCCAACAAGGTTCCCTGGCTTACGCCACCCAAGAAAGTTATTTACCTGTGCCACTGTCGAGCAGAGTCACAGAAGTGATCCCCGGGATGTATTTCCTATTTCCCATCCACTCATCAAGATTTTTCTTGAAGAGTGCTAATGAAGAACTTTGCTTGACATAGATGGGTAGCCTGTTCCAGAGTATGGGAAATCTCTGGGACAGGAATCTATCCCTCCAGCCTGTCCTGTTTATTGTGATGACAAGGTTTAGGTCCCTAGAGTGTGTAGCTCGGAGGGATTGGGATTTCTTTAGGTGTAGCATGTCCAACAGCTCTGGGTTTGAAATAGCTTTATATGTTAGGCAGAGATCACCTCGGAGTAGGCGATATGCTATGGAGTAAAGCTGGAGTTTTTTGAGGCGGTCAGTGTGGGGCATTTGTTTGAGGCCAGTAATCCTCTTTGTGAGGTACTACTGTGGCATTTCCAGCTGCTGCAGATGTCTTGTGAGGTACATTCAAAAAGGGTCGTTGTACTCTATAATGGGTCTAATGAGTGTCGAGTAGAGGGGAATAATGACCTCTCTTTTCCTGGATGAGAACCCTTTTATGATGGGGTGTGCCACAAAGAAGGACTTCCTGACTACTGTGGCAATGTGACTATCAAAGGAGAGACTACTGTCCACCTGGGTCCCAAGGTCTCTTATCATACATTCGGTGTTAAGTAGATTGCTGCCTATGTGGTAGTTCATAGGGACAGAGTTTTTACCAAAGGGGATGACACTGCACTTTTTGGCATTGAGCTTGAGGCCATGGCTCTGACACCAGGCATCTGTCTCAACGAGGCCCTTCTGTAGGATGTCCACATCATTTGGGGACGTGACTATGGCGCCTAGTTTGCAGCCATCTGCAAACTTCATTAGCCAGAGGCCTTCTGTGTTAGCCTGTACTTCAGAGAAGTAGATACCAAACAGGAGAGGTCCCAGGACGGAACCCTGTGGTACTCCACTTGTCACTGCTTTGAGGTCAGATTTGGAGTCTGCAACTTTTACAGTGTGGATTCTGTCAGTGAGCCAGTTGGCAACCCATCTTGTGCTGTAGGGATTTATGCCTAGTTTAGTGAGTTTAGCTATAATTCCAGAATGGAGGATGGTGTCGAAAGCCTTGACGAGGTCAAGATAAGCTGTGTGAACCACCTTACCCTCATCTACGGCTTTGGTGACTGCCTCAAAGAAATCGATCAGGTTCAGGAGGCATGATCTGCCTTTCACAAACCCGAACTGGGTGGGATCCAGAGTTTGGAGGTTACCAATGTCTTTGTTTATGAGTTCCATGATGATACGTTCCATGGCCTTCCAGACCAGGCTCATCAGGCTAATAGGTCAGTAGTTCCTGGGATCAGAGGTGGCTCTCCCTTTGTGGAGTGGGATAACTGTTGATATGTGCCATTCAGTGGGCACAAAGCCTGATGCAAGGCTATTATTGAACATGGTGCTTAAGTGGGGAGCCAGTTTGTTCTGATGTTTGTGTAAAACGCAGCCTGGGATGTTGTCCAGTCCCATGGATGCTGTGTTTTTGGCTTTAGAGAGTGCATCTTTTACCTGCATAGTGATTACAGGGAGTCTGCATTCTTCCTGTATAGATATGGGCCCTTTAGGGGGTGTGTGGGGGGGGAGTAAAGTTAGCACTGAACCTATCTGCCAGGATGTTGGCAATATCAGTTGGTTCTGTAATTTTCATGCCGTTGTGCTGTAACTCAAAGCAGATCTGGGTGTTGCCATCGAGATTCTTGACATAGCTATAGAATGCTTTGTGGTTGTCCTTAGAATTAGTGACAATTTTGTTTTCGTAGCTAGCCTTGGAGGATCTTATAAGGGATCTCAGCTTCGTACTGAGGCTGACCAGGGAGCTCCTCCACTCAAGGGATTTTACACTCTTTTGCAACAGTTTCTTCCTTCTGTTGTACAGTTTGTTTATGGCAGGGGACCACCAGATTGGCTTCCTTTTTTGGAGGATAGCGGCTTGGTTTTGTTTGGGATAGCACGATCCATGCACTCGTGTAAGTGCTTATAGAGTGCATTTGTGTAGGATTCAGCAGTTGTAACTGTATTGTCCATCTGCATGGGTGTCATGAAGTTCACCACTTCTGTCTTAAGAAGCATGAAGTTGGCTTTGGAGAAATCTTTTACCGTGGTTTCCTTAATGGGGGGCTGGGTGCGGGATGTGGATATCAAGGGTGATTAGCTTATGGTCGGATCGGACCAACACGGAGTTGACTTCAGGTGTGGAACACCGGTCACTCATGTTGGTAATGACTAGGTCTAGGATATTGTTGCCCCTGGTGGGGGTGTGGAAAAGTTGTTCCAGGGCATTGGAGTTTATGAATTCCAGAAAGCGTTGAGCTAAGGAGTTGGTACACGAGTAGTTTTCCCAGTTAATGGTGGGGTAGTTAAAGTCGCCCATTATTAGGGTGTTTGGTTGAACCCTAATATTTTCCAGTACATCAAGAAAAGAGGAGTGAGAATCCTGGGGCATGGTGGGGGATCTGTAGCAAGCTACAATTTGGATTGCAGTTTTGCCCAGAGTTAGTTGCATTTGAATAACCTTGGATGCATTATGCTGAGCAACTAGCCTGGAGGTGTGGATATCCTTAATGAATATGGACACACCTCCACCTTTGGTGTTTCGGTCCAGGTTACATGACCGAAAAGTGTGGTATGAGTTATAGCCTGGTAGAGTAGGGGTGCTCTCTGGAGCCTTGAACCAGGTCTCAGTCACTGCACAGATATTGATGTTCTCCATTTTAAGGAGTGCCTCGAGTGAGTGCATTTTAAGTTTAGACTTCTAGCATTGAGTAGCATTACCCTCAGTTTTTGCTTGCCTGTTCCTGTTACAGTGGTGAATTTGTTATTTGAACCTTGCCTAAAAAAGGCACTATAGGGGCAGCAAGAGCCTTAGCCAGTATCCGGAATCCCAGGGGCGACAGGTGCAGGCCATCTGTGACAAAGCATCGTGGTCTGTCGACCATGTCATCCCAAGCAGACAGATACTGGATCCCCTTAGAATGACACCAGAAGCTTAGCCAATTGTTGAAGTCAATAATTTTGTCCTTGTACTGCGGTATCATTCTAGGTGATGGCAGAATGCTACTCAGGGCTAAGGTCATACCTGCCTGAGCTACAAGATCGGAGAGCTCTTCCGTGTCTCTTTTCATGTAGTCCAGGGAGGTAAGTCTCAGGTCATTCACACCAACATGGACAGTGACAGAGTCATATTTGTACTTGTTGTGGAGTGACCTGAGTGTGTGGGTTATGTGGCAGATCCTGGCACCCGACAGACAGCTGACAGTAACCTTCTCCTTGTTTAGCCTGGTGAGTGGGACATCAGTGTGCCTGACTATAGAGTCACCTATGACTAGTGTGCTGGGTACGTTGTTTTGCCTTATTGGCTGTGGTTGAGTGGCACACTGAGTCTGTGGGCTATGTATCATTTGGGTTGTGTTGGGTGGTGGAGATTGCTTGTGTTTCTGCTTTGGAGTTCTCTGTTGCTTAGACAGATTATTATTGAGAGCCTCTGCGAATGTTTTTGTGTTGCTATGTGTGGATTTTGGTGGTATAGATTTAGTGAGACTATGTAATGAGTGTGGTGTGGTACAAATGTTTACCTTCTCCTCATGACTGTCAAGTTCAGTCTTGGTTGGAGAGAGCTTTACCTCCAGTTTGTCTAGATAAGTGCATCTCTCACAGGTTGTAGTGTTGGATGGTAGGTGGAGAGGGTTGTCTGTGTACATGAGGCAATTTCTACATTGCCTCAAGTTGCCCAGATTCATCAGATAGACAGGAGAGAAAACTGGGAGCTGACCCTTGGACATGCCTGAATAAAAAACTATTTTCCTCTAGATAAGTGAGGAAAGTGAGTACAAGAGCTGTTTTTCTGTAAGCAAGTGAGAAAAGTAAGTACAAAAACTGTTTTCCTCTAGGTAATGAGGAAGATTGAGTGCTAATAGTAATTAGTAGCTTATTTAGTGCTTACAAGTTCTGAACTAGTGCTGAGCACGAATAAGCAAATTTAAGTGCTAAAACTAAGAATCTGTATCTGCACTAGATGAGTTACAGGACAGAAACAAGTGCAAATGCAGGCTTTCAAATCAGAAAGTTGAGAGAGATGGAAGAGATTGCCCAAACGGCCAATAACTACAATTTCTGGGCCAGAACCACTCCTTATGTGGTAGACAGGTTACCTAGTGCTTACCACTCCCACTGATAAGCTAGAAGGCTTCCCTCCAACACAGAAAGGTTTGGGGGGCACAGAAGCTTACATACAGTCCTGGATACAGCAAATCTGTATCTGGAACACTAGTTACAGGAAAGGTAGGAAACAGGCTTACAGTTTTTTTTTTCTTTACAGAAAAGTAGCAAAAACAGTAGTAAAAATAATTCACATGCAGTGCAAGCTAGCACACTTGAGTATGTAGCAATATTAGACCAAACACAGTTTAAAAAATGCAATTATATTAAAAAGGACTAAAAGCAAGTGCATAAAGAGTTTATTAAAAGCTTTGGACTCAAAATTACTTACCATTAAGAAACTTCAATTGGAAGTCTCTTATTTTCAACAGTGCTTGACTGAAGGGATTATACCTAAGGGACTGCGTAGTTCCTTTACACCTACAGGCTTATTTACTGATAACACATTCATCTCTGAGCTAGAGACATTGTTTAACAAGCAAGGGGCAGAATTGTTAGAGCTTATGATTAAGAACTATTCGAAACACATTAATGTTTTATTGGACGAAGCGTCAACGCTGGATGCCAACATTAAAGCCGATGTGAATTTTTTTAGGTATAAATTTGACTACCAACGATCTTTTACTAGCATTGATTCATTGTTAGTTAAGTTGAAAGCTAACAAATTTAAAAAGCTAGTGAGAGACAGAGATGCCTATCAAACCAAGACTGCCTACTTAAACTTGGTTAAAAGGGCTAATAGATCTAGCAAACATATGGAAAATAGCCCTCAAGCCTTGGAAAACATTAATGTGAATGGGGAGGGGGTTGCACAACCCCTTACTGACGGAGGCCCTAGCTGTGAAGGAGGAGAAGTAACCAACGAGCAAGGGCCGAGGAGAAGTAACAGAATTAAATCTTTTGGTAAAAACAACAACAACCACCACCAGAAGCCTTTTTTAGGCAAGAAAGGCAATCGATATCAGAGGAACAGGAACTGGAATTGACTGAAACTAATGTTAACCAAATAGATGATACACCTGAGGTTAAGCAAACCCCGACAGTACTATCTAATCTGAAGGGAGACTTTTTTGTTTACAACTTTTCTGATATTATTGTTGATGAAGTATTGATAGAATTGTTGGCTAAAGGTCTGAATTTCGTTCCTGATCATAAATTCAGGCTAGCCAAAACCTTATTGGACTTAAAACTGTTTGTTCGTAAACTCAATTTAAACATTTTCTTCAACAACACTTTAACCAGTGACATGTCCCACCTAAAGCTGGCTAGTTCCTTCAACCCCCCTCTACATCCTTGCCTTTTCACTTTTGAGAAGGCCTGTGAATTGGATTTTAGACACTTATCCACAACAGAAAGGGGAGAAGGGACTATTAAAAACACATCTCCCGATCAGATTTTGGCTTTAGATAAAATATGCAATATGGCAGTTAGAGTTATCAAGCCAGATAAGGGAGGGGGTCTAGTTATATTTGATAAGGCGGAATATTCCACTAGAATGCAGCAAGTACTAGATTCACCAGCTTATGAAGGCTCTTCGTTAAATGAATTAACAAGTACCTACAATAGAATCAAGGGTTACTTTAGGGATTTGTACCTTGAGGGCAGGATCAACATTGATCTTTACAACTTTATTGATGTTTCCTACCCCAAGGTCCCAGTTATGTTTGGGATCCCTAAAATTCACAAGAGCCTTACTGATCCACCTATGCGTGCCCTAGTGGATGGAAGATGTTCCATTACACATCCATGTGCCCGCCTTATCGATAGTATTATTGGAAAATACTTGAAAACTATTCCCCAAATCTGTAAAGATTCATGGTCCTTTTTGAGCTTAATAAATGAAACTCAATTTGACAGTAGCCTTAATTTTTTGACCATCGATGTGGTTGACCTCTATACATCAATACCACACGAAGAGGCTACTGAATGGATTGAGCTCATGCTCAAAGATTGTGGGGCATGTAACAATGACATTTTCTTGGTTACGGTGTTACTTGATATAGTTTTGTCTTCAAACTTCTTTATGTTTGAAGGAAATTATTATCTACAAAAGAAGGGTATAGTGATGGGCTCCCCATGTGCAGCAGTGTAGCCAACATGTTTGTTGCCTATTGGGAGAGAAAATACCTTTTTAACCATCCCATCTTTGTAGAGCACTCTAAAATCTATACCCGCTTTCTTGATGATGTATTTTTGTTGTTTAAAGGGAGTGAAGACAATGCTTTGAACTTACTAGCACACAAGAATTCCTCAACACAATTTTTAAAATTCACGCATCATTTTTCATCAAATGAGATCGATTATCTTGATGTCCAGTTAAGTAAAGACACCATTAACCATAGATTTTGTTCCTCCATTTTCAGGAAAGCAACGTATTGCAACTCGTTTTTGCACTTTACAAGTTGCCATCCTTGGAGGCAAAAGCGTTCTATTGTTAAGGGCCAACTAGTTAGGGCTGCCCGTATGTGCAGCACGGAGGACGCTTTTGATAAAGAATGCTCATTGTTGTTTGACATGTTCTCAAATCGTGGGTACCCAGCAGACTTTATTTCTGACTTAATTCGTGAGGTATCCTCTAAACGATTGAATGGCACTTGTGTACCTTTGTTGTCATCCATTGAACATCAACCTCCTTTTGTGAATTGCACTGTACCATCTAACTTGGTGGGGAGGGAAATGTCACCCACTTCAAATAGTGAAGTGGCTTTTAACACTCATAATAATAAAAATTTCTCCATTGGCTTTATTTCCCCTTTTAATATCAATTCTGGGTCCTTGTGCTCTGTCATTCGTAAAAATTGGTACTTTATCACAAATTCCGGATTACATGAAAAGTTAGTCACAACACCCTTATTTACATTCAAAAGAGGTAACAACCTTAAGGATTTACTACAACGTAACAAACTAACCGATTTTATGGTTAGACAAAAAGGGACTTCTAGTTGTGGCTGCTGTAACTGGTGTTCCTATTTACGAGTGGGAAACTCCTTCTCCATTGGTGAAAGGAAATACGTAATTAACCACAAAATAAATTGTAACACCAAGTCCATTGTATATGTGGCTTTTTGTGAATGCTGTCATGCATTTTATGTTGGTAAGACGGACCGACGATTTAGGGACCGCATTTACCAACATATCTATGCTATTAAGAATAAGAGGAGCGATAATGCCCTCTCTAAACATATCTTGAGTAATTGTGGCCATAGTTTTAAATTCATGGGCATAGACAATATTAAATTCGACATCAGAGGCGGACCGCAATCCCTTATTTTAGAAACACGCGAATTGGAGTGGCAGCTACGATTAGATGCCTTCTCTTTTCCTGGGCTTAATGATAGCTGCAATATAGCTTCATTTTTAAAATATAAGAGCTATCTTAGGTAATGATCACCGCAGTTAATTATTAAACCAACGTCGGATTGGTGTTGAATAGTATTTAACAGCAAGTCTTCAAATAATGTGGCACACTTTTTTGATTTAAGATAAACCCCTTCCCTTTGATTGAAGTGCTGTAGGAAAAGTATATATACATAATTTGGTGCTTCCATAATGTATTTACTTTTTACATTTTTTACACTACTTAACCAAGCAGCAGGTTAAAATGTTTACTTGCTTTAATGTATTGTACTATACACATTCTACGTACTATACACATTTTACATATTTTTATACATGTTTTAAATATATATGTTTTATTAAGACATGGTTGTTTTAAATTGTGTTGAATTTTTAATTAGTAGTGACATCAATTACACGTCACTCAGAAGTTTTTAAATCATGTGGGTTGGCGCCCTGTTACTGCTGATGAAGCTTCTGTTGTATCGGAAGCGAAAACGCTGTTATTTGTTGAAATAAAGTGCGTTCCAATACTTGAACTCCTGGCTCGTGCGGACACTTTTTGTTTTGTTTTAGTAGAATGTGGTAAAGAGATGGGACTGGGGGAGTGTCCCAGATCAAATCTACAGTGGGGCGGGCAACTGCAGAAGCCACCAAATTTAAACTACAAGCCAAAAATAGGGAGGGTGAGTGGGACAAAACAGTTTCACAGAGATCTAAGCAATAACTAACAGTACAAACTCTAAAACCAAAAAAATATACTCAGCTCTGTATATTTGCAGATAGAGTGGAAAGCAGTCTCTAAGAACACAGGTTCCAACAATTAAATGCAGTCTGTCACTAACCCTTGGGATACCACCTGTGTCCCTGTTGGATTGGGGCATCAGGTGCTGCCTTGCATACTCATGGCCTAACATCTGGGCTAGACTTATGGAGGCTCACGGCCATAGCTTAGTAACCTTGTATGGTCCTAGGTATAGCAGTTATGGCCTGCGTGCTGTGACAGACTGTGTTGTTATTTGTCCACACCCATCACTGCCATCGACTGTAGTGTGTCCCCTATGGGCATTGTTACAGTACCATGTCATACAGCCAACATCTGACAAATATGTATGTGGTACTACAATTGCATGTGGACATTCCAGCAACATCTGTGCTACACAATAACTGACAGTAGTGCATATGTGGTGTAGGGTTTCCTCCTCGTAGGTGTCAGAGATCTGCACTACCCAGATGTTTGGAGAATATATACATGTGCCTGGTATATGTGGACCCCATGCCAGACAAATGTGGATGTCTGGAAACCAGTTGGAGAATATGTAATGGGTTGCCCCAGAGTGCAGGGAATGTGTCTGTGACATGCCAGACCTCACAGAACACAGTAATGGTACATTGATATCTGGTACTATATTCATTCCCTGACATTGTATGGTCAGTATGTACACACTGTGGCTAAGGCCCCCCACTACTACTGCCTATAATCTACTGTCCTGCTATAGGGGATCACCAGGTTTGCTAGCTATGGCTGTCAGGCAATGAGATACAGGTGTGGAGTACACAGTGAGCTAGCCAGAGTATGTCAAGAACAGTCAGGGACACCCAGACAATCTTTGAACTAACCCTGTATGACATTTGCAGACCGGGAGGGGTCATGACACTACATGATGTCATATGCCAGCTATATCCACCAGTAGTTACTGTCACTATTGTACAACAGACAATCCAGTAGCATTTCTACGTGAGCTGACCATTGCCGGGGGGGCTAGAGCTGTGTTCTATGTCACTGGAGACAGAGCCAAAAGGCAAGACTGTAGGCGCTGGACAGCAGACTAACAGCAACATGTCATTCCAAGTTATGTTGTTAAGACATACTGTTGAAAGTCCTTTTCCGATGACTGCATCCCCCGTTTGCATTACATTACATGGTTAATTCTATGACATACCTAGTATAGTGCTGTACTCCTTTGTGAGCAGAAATCCAGTGGTATTTTTCCTTGGAAATCGCAATCTGTCTTCACGATGAAAGTCACAGACTTCTTTACCATAGGCAGCAACTTGCCTTTTTTAGGTAATACTCATGAACAGGTGATTGCCTGTGCACCAGTCTGTGACTCACACTTACTAATAGCATGCAGAACAGCTGGGTTGCATTGCCATTAGCCAATGGCATGGGAATACAGTGCTATAAGTAAGGCCTTCATGTAGGCCTTGGACCTTTTCCTGGCCTGTGAGGAGGACAGTATAGAGGTGTGGGAGCTACAGCATCAGAGAGGGTAGGTAGAAATACTGTTCACTGTATGGATTGATGTGATATGTCCACAGTTTTGCATGCTATTTTTGGCCATTGTTAACAGACTTTCTGATTCTGTGGCAGGTTACTGTTTAACAATGTGTGTTGGGGTCAGTAAGGAGACAGGCAGAAGTGAGTGTCATACATCATTTTTATCTGAATGTACATGCGGCTGCAGTTGATGCTGGTCTATCAGCTGTATATGTTTGTAGGGGGAGACTGTGAGACATGTCCCTTTCACCTGAACATTACCCCCAACCCTTTATGTGTGGGTGTTGTGTGGATGCCCTGTTCTAGGTGTTTGGGAGGTATGGTATGTCTGTAGCAGGTAGCTGAACATACTGCTGCATGTGTAGCAGGCCACAGCTGCTGTATTCTGGCCAGGAGTAATACTGGGGATTGTAAAGAGATTGGGGGACAGCAAGCTGTATATGTCAATGAGGGAGCAGTGTCAGCTCTTGTGTCACAGCATGGCTAGAGTGCGGGTACCCATAACAGTCCGGGTAAGGCATGTGCCTCTGGTACATATGTTAAGTAGTAGTATCATCCAGAGAGTGGTAGGGGACGTTTAGTACACGTTTTCATATTCGTGACATGTGTCCCACCCTCCAGGCCTCTGACATGCTTCTGTGGGAGGCAGTGACTGTAGTAGCAGCAACCAGTTCTGCTGGATATTGCAGGACTCAGTTAATTCTATGTTGTATTGACAAGCATGTAGTTGTCGTGCAACAGACTGGACTGTGGGCCTGAACTGTGGGTGTCCAGATGTCAGACATGCAACGAATGTAACAGATACAGCTACTAAGTGTAGTTGCAAGACATATGTGCATGCATACAGTGTGTTACACAGGACTGGCATGAACATGTGTGTTTGGGTGGCTATGACGTGTGACACTGACCTGTCTGCATGCTTTTGTAAAATCAATCTGCACTTCCTTGCCAGTAATTCAACACACAGAATACCTTTGTTAACATCCATGCCATAAGTAGGTGACACAAATGTGGCTATTCTGCAACAGTCTGTGCAGTTGTCAGCTCTGCCTGATATCGTACGCCTCCCGTCAATTCATCAACATGTCTTTGGCTGTGTACTGGTTCTTTGACTGCATGACAGGCCCAAGTACGCTGTCATTTATGGTTCCCATTCAGAAGCCTGAAACATCATAAGCCTGAAAATCAAAATCCTGAAACCAAAAGCCTGAAAATTCAGAATCCTGAAAACTCAAAATCCTGAAAGCCCAAAATCCTGAAAGACCAAAATCCTGAAACTCAAAATCCTGAAAACACAAAATAGACATACTGATGTCATTGTGGCTTTGCTATTGTTAGCCCTGTGGTGTTAGGTCATGCGTTGGGGTCAGGTAAGTGTGCGGTTGGTTTTATTTTAGGGTTAGGGGCGGTTTAAGTGAGTTAGGGTTAGGGCGCAGGTTAGGCATGTATGCAATAGTGACAAATATTGGGGTTAGGGGCGGTTTAAGTGAGTTAGGTTTAGGGTGCGGGTCAGGTGAGTGTGCGATAGTGACGGACCTTAGGGTTAGGGTTAGGGTCAGGGTCAGTTGGTAGATATTAGTGTCTTTATAGTGACATATTAGCATTATTTGTGTTTTCAGGATTTTGAGTTTCAGGATTTTGGTCTTTCAGGATTTTGGGCTTTCAGGATTTTGAGTTTTCAGGATTCTGAATTTTCAGGCTTTTGGTTTCAGGATTTTGATTTTCAGGCTTATGATGTTTCAGGCTTCTGAATGGGAACCCATTTATCACATTATATGTAGAAGTAGTGTCACTGATAATCAGGATATCTTTGTAAAAACACCAGTAATTCCCCAAAGCTGAGTTGGCCTAGTGGTGTATTGCACTGAACTATAGTTCAGAGGGTCTTTGGTTCAATACTTGGCAGGGAGTATCTTTTTCCTAATATTACATCACTGTACTGCATGATATATTTACAAAAACACTAGTAATTCCCCTGAGCTGAGTTGGCCTAGTGAGCTAATGCACTATGCTGTAGTTCAGAGGGTCCTGGGTGAGACTTGGCAGGGCTGGTTATTTTATTGATGTGCAGAACAGTGTCAGAATCAGATAAGGTGATTAAAGCAGTTTTAAGTGGGTTTGCGTGATGCGACTCAATGCTAAGTAGTGCTTAGCCCCTCTTAAACCCACGCTATTTCCAAAAAAAGAAAGGAAAAAAGGGGTGATAGGAAAGTGGTGAAATGGGAGCAAGCAGCGGGGAAAAACAATATAAAAGGCAGCTAGGGATATGCAGGACAGGTGTAGGAAATGACCATAGCTGTCCATTTCTTGGCCAGCGACAGCTGTGCATGATGTGGACAATTTGGAATTTGGAGCCTCACTCCCAGAGGGAGGGGTGTGGGCGATACAACTTTGTTGATTAATTGATGGGATGATGGCTTAATGGCAGTGTACATGGGGACGAAATGAAGAGCTATGTATGGGTCGACATTTTTTTGGGGGGGGGAGGGGCAGATGCCCATTTTTATTTTTTAAGGTGACAGTGGGATGTCGGAGGGGTTGTAGGTACATTTGGGGAGGTAAGTTCGGTAAGAGAGGTTGCTTTTGCAGAAAGACAAGACTGTGGACAGAGACATTGTATTACACATGAGGGGGGTAAACACCTTGGACGGGGAGGTTGGTTGGGAATCGGAGGACCAAGTGCTCCAGATGGCAACAGTGGGATTGAGATCCCCACCCATGGGCAGTCACCACTACCCCTTCACAGCTCCGAAGGTGGCTTTTCTGGGGGCTGGGAGCCAGGGTCAGCCTGCCCCTCGAGGTGCGTCAGTTTGCCCTCAATCTGGCGCAGTCTATAATCCAAGTCACATTGGATGGCCCTGCGCACCATACCTGAAACCTGAGTCTGAGTGACAACCTCCTCTCTGTGGCCGTGCCTGGAGGCAGGGAAACGGGCCCCATCCTCTGAGGTGGTTCCATCCAAGGAGTAGCTCCAGGTTGGGTCCCAGATGTGCTGGGACCTGGTGCCACGGCCAGATGAGGTGGGATAGGCAGATCCGCCGGAACCAGCCTACCCAGTCATGCTATGATGTTGGGGTTTGTCAAAGTGTATAGGTTAGTCATGAACAGAACATTTAAACATTAGTTGCAACAGCATGTATGGGTGTTCCAGTTAACCCAGAATAATAAAATTGCATAGCACACAGAGCACAGACATAATTGGAATAACAGTCAGTATTGTAACAGCATGCCAGTATCAGTTATGGCAAAAGGCCAACAACATTGGAATTTCAACAAGGTATGTTAGTATGCAACCACTGTAATATATAACCAATAATACAACACATGGAGCAACATTAGTTTTTGAGAATAACATATGTGGAAATGAAACCATACCCGTAGTATAAGAATAAATATTTGTGATGCAGATAAGGGCTGGGGGGAGAGAAAGACATTCCATTACCAACTGTATAGTCTATATTTTTACAACAGTACTGCTCAATACTCTATCAACATGGGATGGTATTGGCCAAGCTGTAAGAACTATAGGTACATAACTACAGGGAACTATTACATGTCAGGGGAACATATATGACTAACAAGGTGTAGCCTGCACTGATGTTGTGTAAGTGTACTACTGGCATGATTTAACTGGTTTCCTATCTGTGTCTAAGATTATTGGCAACAGTGATCACTAGCCGTGATAGCATGACACTTGAGAGACATGTATCATGCACAATGCAGGGAGTTTATACCTATCCTGCTGTCATTCGTAGGCATGGGGTTAGACTATCAGCACACATTCACAGATGCACCAGGCATGCAGCCGTATCAACAGTAGAACATTTTATTTGTCTTATTCAGTTGGAATAGTAGTGTGCTTCATGACATTTTATTTAATGGAGCCTTATCACGTGAATAAGCAATGCTGTTTACACACTAGTATATCTGGACACAGACATTAGTATACCCTTCATACAGCTACTAAAGACATTTCTTTACTGTAACACTGGTGTGGAGAATATCTGTTAACAATATGTGACTGTTTCTATAAATAGTCAGTACTACTTGTCTGTTACTATAAATAAATCTTACTACCAGTCCCTGGATTCAAACCATGGTCTGTGTGTGGAAAAAATAGCAACATATGTATTGCTTATCACACTGAGCTACTGAGTCACTGCTGTGTGTTGGTTGACTGATATGTGCTTACAGCTCAGCTGCTGACTAAGTCTGACCTGGTAATATCAGTAGAGTGTCACAGAAGATTGCAGTGACAGTTGAACATAACATGCATGAGATTCGGGCATGACAGAGATAGTAGGTTAAGTGTGTATTAATGCTTGGAATGCAAGTGTGCACAATTAACCCCTACTGGATGGGAATATGTGTGATCTGTATAGACCATATCAGGATGCTGGGATGCCTACCTGACCCATATACATTTGGAGATGGTAGATTTGCAGTCTACAGCTGCTACTGTGCCATACTTGCCTGTATCAGCATACCTATAGGGTAGCTGAAATGCAAAGGTTAATACAAAACAATCCTGAGGAAAACATACTATAATACCTTGCACTATAATACCTTACATGTTACTATTCAAGGTTCACATTAGTGCAGAACATATATCAAAATGTATTCTATCTTGTAGTACAGCTCAAATCTACACTTTAGCATAACAGTTCTGTAGCAGCCACACTTCAGTCACTTCATGGTGTTACACCCATATTTGCTTTGTAGCACTTGTAAAATTGGATTTCTTCAACAACAGACCAGAATGCACACAACAATTGTCAGAACAAAGCTATATTGAGAGTGACATAATAACACAGTCATTGGTATACATTCGACAAACTTTATTTTTCTCCAGTTTAAACAATGCATGTGTTGAAGGTGTGCTGTTATTACAGAATGTATGCAATACTTTTATTTCCTTCACAATTCTGACTGCAGTTATACTGTATTTCCTGTAGATCATGAAAGAATGTCATTTATTCCCTTCACATTTAGAATGCCAGTGTACTTTATTACCAGATCATTACTATTAATATAATATACACATGTCATTCCTACACATTATTAATGTTATTGCAGTACAGTCAGAACAGAATATACCTACTGGCAGTTACTACTGTACTCTGTTTTATTTATATTACTATATATTGCAAGATATATCTGTACTCACCACACTCTCGGCACATCCTCGCTAGGCACCCTGCGTGGGCCTCCCAAGTTGCGAGCCCTCTCCTCTACAGCTGTAGGAAGGGAAACACACCATTATGCATACCTGCCTATCAGATATTCATGCTAGAATTTGGTAAAGCAATGGCTTGTATACTTACAGACTTCTGGAGCATTGTGGTCCAGAACATCTTGGATCCACTGGGGAAAGAGCTCCCTCTTCCTTCACTTCAGGTCATCATAATGATGACTGACCTGCTCACCAGTGTGGGGGGTTCCAGTAGCATTGGTGAGGTCACGTGTCAGATGGTCCCAAGCCTCAAACTTGTATTCAGAGCCTGGTACTAGCTCTGCAGCAGTCTGTTGTCATGGCCTTTGACAAGGAGCCCAACCATGACCTTGGACTCCAAAATACCCCAGCGCTGCACCCGGAAGCTCACTCCTTCTTCAACTGCAGCCATAGCTCCTGCAGCGATTAAACTCCAAAAGGTTCTGGCTGTATTCCTGCCTGTTCAGCTTAAATAAGGTTGTCTTCCCGCACTTTGCCTCCATTGGATCATTTTTAAAAATGGTAATCAAAGCTTAGCACCACACTAACCAACTAAGCTTAGTTGAGGAGTGCTTAAACTGGCAATGCTTAGCAATATTTAGCGGTGTGCAAACCCGCTTAGTTGAGCTGAGGACTCCTTAAACTAGGATTGCTTAACAGTGCCCAAACCAGCTAAGCAGAGCTGCATGTTGGTAAGTACTGCTAAAACAGGTTCTGTTTGAGCATTGGCTTGGCTTCGCTTAGCAGAGCTTAGCTATGGGCAAACCACACTTTTTACAACATAAACAAATTATTGAAAGTATTTCTTCATTAAGGATAATTCATTATTATGTGTATCTATTTTACTTTATATCCCCTAAACATTTGCATTTCACTACATTATCTGGTAGTGTGTATTGTACACTTGTGTGTAACTGGGGCTTTTATACTCGGGTCTCCACTAAATATGGGCTTCTAGTCAAGCTGGACTAACCTGGTTAACAAATTTCAATGTATACACAAAAAAAACCAAACATTTAAAACATTTCTCTATCGCATGTAAAAAACTGAATGGCCGATATTCAAACCATGCTCCTACTGCACACAAAGCTGTCACTCTAACCATTCAACTACCAGGGATATGGTGACCAGAGCTATACTGTTCTATATAACTCACAGTTATGTTTAAACAGTGCTGAGCACCGCACAGTGCAAACCCACTCAGCTATGCTTAAGCTTGATCTTTTTATTAAAATTAAAAGCATCCAGTTTCTATTTTTATATGTTTGGTACATGTTAATTGCTAAGCGCCCCGCCACACCATGCAAACACAAAAAATAAAATAAAAAAAATGGACAATCACATTTTCACATTTAATTTCAGTGCCGTACAGCACTCTGACAGTACAAGGGGTGTGTTGCAGACACTGTAACACACCCCCTACATATATATTTTACAACTGGTTGAGGGCACATTTCATGAAATATTTTAGTGCCATACGGCACTTTGACAGTGCAGGGGGTGTGTTACGGACATTGTAAAACATCCACTACATATAACTTTTACAACAGGGCAAGGATACAGTTCTGTTTACTATTGTAGTACCGTCCAGCACTTTGACAGTGCAGTGGGTGTGTTACACATCCCGAAAACTGTAACACACCCCCTACACTGATTCGGTAACTGTGTACACAGCTCTCGCTCAGTAGAGTACCTTCATTAATATGCAAGGCACTCTGCCAAGGAGAGCTGCAGACACGGCCATGGTATACTCCATGTAGGGCTTGCACTATTCCTACATGGAGTTTATTAAATCTGGGGGACTGTCTTATGACTTTTAGTAACTTAGTGACTTTCAGAAACTTTTAAATTGGAGCATTACTTTTTAGTTTTGTATAAAAAAGTTGTCAAAACTAATGTAAAAGTACTTTTCCATGATAAATTTTATGTTATTTACATTTGTGGCCTGCAGTAAGTGGTTAAAGTGCTATTCACTGCATTTTTTGTGGAAAAAGTGAGTTTTTTTGTATTTACCTGTTTTACTGACTGCTGCTATCTCTCTTCCTAGGGAACTAGGCAACTTTTTTGGCTTTGCAACAACATACCATCACCTTGGGACTTCCTTCTTCCAGCCACAATAAGAAGAAAATTAATAAAGAGTATATGCCACCACAGCAGGGTACTAAACTGCCTCAGATGCAGATGGGTGACTGCTCTGCCAATTCTGGTTTTTCAGACCATTCACTTTTTCCAAGGTTTCCTCTGGTGTAGTCCTGTAATCATAGCGGTATCTTTGGCATGGCATAAAGTGTATCTGCTGTTCTGCAAACAGGACAGAATCCACATTGTTTCCAATGGAACACAGAATCATCCATTGGATGAGGGCTGCTTTCCGGCACCATAAAATGGTCTTTCCCTGAAAGGTTTACAAGTATGGTCACTCATAATCTGGAACAAACACTCTTGATACTTTTTTGAGAATAGGGGAATGCTACAACACTTTTCCAATCCAGAGGCATTGCCCAGTCTTCCATTCAGTATTGAAAACAATAACCCCACAACATGTAGTACAGTTGTGGTGATCTCCATTGAGCTTGGTGTGATAAAGTCTCAGATCATTGATCCCAGTCCATCAAAACCTGGCTTATGGAACACTATGAGTGGGGCTTGATGGACTCGTTCCTCATTTGGGACCCAGTCTAAAAGCTATATAAAAGGTTTGCTGATTTGAGATTCTTCTAATTAGTCTCAATGGTGGGAGAATAAAAAAAAACTAATGTGATGAGTTGTCATAAACTCACCTAGCACCTTGACTATGTCCACCTGGACCTCATGTATTCTTGCAGCCTCTCCACAGCAGATCTGACTTCCACCTCACAAATGTACCCATTCAAACCATTTATTTCTGGCACTACCTTCTCAGATCAGGCTATTTCCTATGATATTCAGGAGTTTCTTTTACTGTTTCTTTCCAAAGTTCCTAATCAAAGTCAGCATTTTTTCAGTCTTGTTGATAACAGCTTGAGCAATATCTTGCCTTTACCTCTTGAATTTCTACTTCTTTCTTCTTTCCCTTTTTTACGTTTTTTATTTCCTTTCATCACTAACTTTTGCCCAATCTCCCAGGCTTTATCCTCTTCTGGGGCCACGGCATAGTGAGATTAAACACTGATGTGAACATTCTTCCTGAGGACCCTCCCTCTCTGAAGAAGAAAGTCATATAGTTACCAGGCTACACATAGTCCCCATGACTGAGGAAAGGAGTGGGCTTAGACTGGCCCTGTCACACACAATTTTGTTGTTATCACTGATGACCCGTGCCTGTGGAAGACAATGCTCAAGGGATAGGAATGAGTAAAACTCACCTGTATGGATGATGCATTCCTCAGAAACATTGCTCCCCTTGTAGGTTACTCAACTGGCTCTTTACTAGCCTCTGTCTGTGTCTGAAACTAGTAGAGCACTCCACCGGCAATTGAAACTAGTAAAGCACCCCCAGTCACATGCCTATAACTGCAACACCTTCAGAATGGTAAAATGGCTCAGCTTTATAATTTCCACTCCATCTCATACCTGCTTCTCCAGTACCTCAGCTGCTTTCTCACTCCATAGTCACCAGTCATCTAGGTCACAGTTAGGGTTTTAGCCATCTGTGCCATGAAACCAGCACATTTGCCAGAATGCCTTCATGACAATTCAAATGTCATTCTAGTATGGCTTCTCCAAGTTCTTCCCAAATTTAGGCCTTCACTTCAGCACCTGCTGCTGCAGTTGTTGACTTCCTGGCTTGTTAGAACTTCTCACTCAGCTCTGGAAACACTCCCATCCTATCATTGTATGAAAAGTATCATAGTTTAACTTTTTGGCTTGCCTTGCTGCAGGCTTCAACCAACAGGTCTGTTATTACATTCATGAGAAGTACAAGCCACATTTTAGCCACAATATTTTGATGGTGCCTCCATGGTTGAGGTCTAGTTCTTGACCTCCCAAACTTTTTGAGAGAATCTGTTCTTGAGGTCTGTTTTAAAACCACCCCACAATGAAGACTCAACTCGGCTTTCCAGGAACCCTTACTGCAGGTGTCAGTTTCTAGAGTCTGTCCAGTCAGTGTTACAAATACCAAAACCATTACCAAGTCATAGTTATTTGAAAGCGTAACACATCTGCCGACCCAAACATCCAAAACATGAAGTCTCAGATGTGATGACCCAACTATAATGGCAATCACTGACCTCATACCTAAGGTAACAAATATACTCATGAGTATCATTGCGACAGAATATGGTACTTGTTGATAGTCCATGAGAAGCACAGAAAAGCAAGTATAATTCACCACTCAAGATCAACAGAGACAAGCTGTTCCTCTCAGTCATATACCAACAGGATCTAACTTTCAACACAGGAGTATTAAAATCTCATAGTAGAACTTCATCATTAGGTAATTCCCTATGAGACATCATACCCATAGTCTTTAAAAGGAGAATACTTAAGATATATATGCATACAAACCTGCATACTGAGGCAACTGTTTCACTTCCTGACATCCAGCCAGAGACTTGTGAACATCTTCACACCTACTCCAAGGCTGTTTGGATTGTCAGTTCCAGAAAAGTCACTGACATTTGAGAAATCCGGTTTCAGAAACAATGATGTGAAGTTGTTCTACCTCGCCGTTCATTCTTACTGATGGGTTCTTAGCCGATCCTCGGCTCCGACTCGGCCAATTGCAAAAGCTCGAGGTCTTCAAACAGCTTGAGGCCAACTCCCTATCCCATGATGCACCCTGATCATCCCCCAGATCTTGTTTGCCGCTGCAGCTAGATCGGACATTTACCAGCTCTGGCCAGTGAATAACTTTAAATTTTTGATAAATAACTATTGAAAATAGCTTAGACTGTTAGTTTGTGATTTAGATAGTTTAGAGTATAGATAATATAGTTAGATACTAGAGGCCGTGTTTTAGGCCTTTTTTCTCCCTATCTCTAGCTTAGTTTGTTAAGTCTTTACTTAGATTAGTGAGATATTAGTGGTTGTATTTTTAGGCCTTTATTCTCTCTAAAATTATATTAAGTGTATGTATCCTTTAAATTATAGCCCTTCTTTTTCACAGGGCACATAGTTTAACTTGTGTGAATTTATACTATTATTAATAGGTAGATATTACTGTCCATGTTTTTTAGGCCTTATTCCCTATCTATAGCATTGTATTGTGTGTGTGTGTTATCTGTTAGATTAGAGCCCTTTTTCTTTTTTTTTTTTTTTTTTTTACAGGGCAGATAGTTTATCATAGCTTATAGTGATATTAATAGCTAAATTTCCTCAGAGCCTTTTTTTTACAAAGCTTTAATAGTTGGTTTGTGTGGCTATATTAGTGTTAGAGCCCTCTTATTTACAGGGCAATACTTGCTGCGAAATATTACTATTGTTTCTTGTTGGTACTTCTGAATATATTTATTGTCTCTGATTATGTCTCATCAGGAGAAGGAAAAAGCCAAGTCTGGCTTCAAAAAATGCCCAAGATGTGGGCAAAAGATGTCTATAACCGATGGACATACTGAATGTGTCTACTGTTTGGGTGAGGTGCACCTTCAGGAAAGCTGTCCTATATGCCACTCCTTTAGTTCCAGAGTGTTGCATGAAAGAAAAAGAAAACTCATGGATAAGGGTCTGTTAAAATCCTCTTTCAAAGAGTCACTGGATAAGTCTGACAAGCACTCCAAAAAGCTTCGGAACCAACGAAGAGTCCATCGACTTCAAAATCAGCCTCTAGTAAAGCTTCGACATCGGTTCCACAGCCTTCAGAACCAACTGTCGCTATGGTTAGGAGCCAGTCCCCGACCTTGATGCAGGTGTCTCGTACACTAAAGTCTCCCATTTTACAGTCGGTGGCTTCATCACATTCATCATGGGCCTCAAGTAGACTGTCTGATTTGGATGCCGACCAGGTGATGAAGGAGCTTCTACAGATACCGGCGCTGGCAAAACTTTTATCGGCATTAACCCCGGGGTCTTCGGAGCCGACTTTAGTTCCCCCAACATCTTCTGTTCCTCCTCTGATCTGCATGGAAGTTTCGGAGCCAGAGAGTGTGGAACTGATGATTGTGGAACCCTCAGGACCGACACCTACTCTAGGCTTTTTGGCCCCAACTGACCTGATGTCTTCGGCGACAACCAAAGGATCTCGGAGCCAACACTCACTGGTTGGGTCCAGGGAGGATAGTAGGACTGACTTGTCAGTTTGACTTTACCTCTTGGGGCTTTGACTCAAGTGAGTTTGGCCCCGGCCTCTGGCTTGGAGCCCTCCATACTGGGGCAGACAATTTCCATTGAATCTTCGGATCCGAGGGGCCTTCGAGGCTATGAGAAGGGCCTTGTCTGCCCTGACGGGTCTATATCATTATTTTGAAAGTGCAGATACTCAAAACCCTAAAGGCTGACACCAAAATATTGAACCGCAAGTACACCGAACATGAAAAAGTGCGAAATTCAAAATATCGAATTTCCATAGTTGGCCAACTCCATCTCCTGCTGCGTACTGCCTACCCAAACAAAATAAGTAATCTACACTTCACCCATGTGTACACTTCACCCATTTATCCCCTGTGCTAATTAAATGTGCATAATACACAGATGTATGTGAATGTGAACAAACAACATCCAAGTACGAAAAAAGTTTAATTTATGTAGTACATTCAAACTGTCAACTGTATGTTACACTTTCAACAGTAGAGATATTAATTTATAGCAAGACCTGCAAAAACATACAACTTAAACAGGTTTCTATTGGGCTACACAAATGTATTACTATATATGCATTTAATCCTACTTCTAACCATAAAGTCAGTATCTATTGCACATGTATGTTAGTTTCCTATAGAGAATAAGGGAATCTCCTACTAAAGTTTTACCTTACTAAACATGATGTGGCCATCTATGGAAATGCGATATTGTGAATTTCACAGTTTTTAATGTTTGGTTAATCTGCGGTTTGATATTTTGGTGTCAGCCTTTAGGGATTCGAGTAATTGAACGTTCAAAATAATGATATAGACCTGCCCCGACAACCACTCCATCAGTTCGGGCAGCTCCCTCCCTGAAAGCACCGCTGTCTGCTCTTCATCACACGCTCCATCAAAGCATAGAGATCCTGATACTCAGGAAGCCCCATTGGGTGAGCCATGTTCTTCCGAGACCTCTCCAGAAGCCGCCACTAAAGAGGTGTCTAGGAAGAGACTTTGCAAGAGGAAGCATCTGGACTCCCCACAGGAGTCCGTTACTTCAGATACCGACTTGGATGAGTCCGAAGGGTCCCCATGGTCCCCTTCGGAATATATCTCCTTTGTAGATATCTTAGAAATTTTTTAACAGAGGGGTGGCTGAAAATCCCTTAACCCTTCTGATGTTGAGTCAGTCCTCCTGAAGGCTTTTGGGTCTCAACCCTCCACCTCTTGGGTGTCTCCACCCTTCGATGAGTTGCTTGAATTACTCACTCGAAGGGCATGGGAGTCCCCAGACACCATGGAGCATGTTCTCAGGAGGCCTAATAAATTTATAACTAACCCTCAAGATAGAGCTTATCTTACTAAAGGAGTACCTGTTGATGCTATGGTGGTGGCAGCAGCCACCAAGAAGGAATTATCAGAGACTTCTTCATCTGTTCATCCTCCTAATCGGGAATCTAGGATCATGGACAGATACGGGAAGTGTATGTTTAGTTCAGCGGCCTTTGTCCGATCACTGAACTACATTTCACTAGATTACAAAGGGATCTCCTGAAGGAGCTAGGAGACACCCTGCAAGGTACAATAACTGCGGAGTTTTGGACAAGGTAACTTTCCAGTTCTCCACTCTTAATTCGATTGTGAACTCGTCCATGCGTCTGTTATCATATGCAGCTGATAGTATGAGCAGAGCAGCGGGTACAGGAATCGCTCTCAGGAGACATTCCTGTATGTGCTTATGTTCCTTTGCAGAACCCTTTAAGGCTTCCTTCATTAACACCCCCATTGACGGTTTGTCCCTTTTTGGACCAAAGGTAAAGGAAACACCAGATGTGAAAAAGACAGAAAAACCTTGTCTGCCGTCGGAGTACATTTTTCTACCCTAAATAGACCTTACTCCAAAGGGAGGGGGCGGTGGAAAGATATGGTTCCATAAAT
This sequence comes from Protopterus annectens, assembly GCF_019279795.1. NCBI lineage: Eukaryota > Metazoa > Chordata > Ceratodontiformes > Protopteridae > Protopterus > Protopterus annectens. The sequence continues at coordinate 1,225,676,676 of NC_056728.1, read as the reverse complement.
CTCAAGGATCTTTCCAGAACACTTGTTGTGAAACCCCCTCTAGAGGCAGAGGAGGGGGTAATAACAGAACACGTCGCACATGCGGCAGAGGGGGTCCGCAGAACCAGGGCAACAGAGATCAGTTCTTTGGCAAGCCCTATCAGCGCTCCTGAAAAGAGGTCCAACTGTTCATCTCTGGAGGCAGTCGGGGGATGCCTGTCTTTGTACCTAGACGCCTGGCTAAAAATAACAAAAGACAGCTAGGTACAAAGCATAATATTCAGAGGATACTCAATTCCCTTTGCCACTCCACCCCCTCTAGTAAAGAAAATCCCAGACGTTCCACCCAGTCACAGGGACCAAGCAGCCTTAGAGGTCCAAAGGTTGCTGGAGAAAAGAGTCATCCAGCCAGTCCCAGCAGACCAGAGAGGATCCAGAACTTACTCAAGGTTCTTTTTAGTTCCAAAGAAAGCAGGGGACTGGAGACATATTCTGGACCTAAGCAGACTAAGCAAGTCAGTAAAAAAGATGAAATTCCGGATGGTCACGCTTCAGTCAATACTCTCTTTTCTGGGGAAAGACAATTGGATGTGCTGTATAGATCTTCAGGATGCATACTACCACATAAAGATGGACAGGCCATCCAGGGATCATCTATGCTTCCGGCTGGGAGCCAGCCATTATCAGTTTCTTGCTCTGCCCTTTAGTCTCACTACAACCCCCAGAGTGTTCACCAAATGTATGGCAGTAGTCACCGCTCACCTGAGACGTTTGGGATTCCAGGTGTTTCCATATTTAGACTGCCACCACCAAGCATCAACTCATTCAGGTGAGGGACATAACCTGAAATCTCTGCAAGCAACTGGGGATTACCATCAACTCAGAAAAATGTGCCTTATTGCCATCGCAACAGACAATATTTGTAGAAGCAGAACTAAACACGGTTTCAGTGACATTGTCTGCCTCCAGAAAGAGTTTGTCTCTTACGAAAACAAATATTAGACATGCTTCCAAGGACAAAAGCCCCAGTCTCAATGGTACTCAAATTGCTAGGATCAATGGCGGCAGTGATCATTGCCATTCCCCTTGCTCAAATGCACATGGGAGTTCTACAATGGCTCCTATTCTCTCAATGGTCTTTTCAGGAACTCCCAATGTCACACCAAATCATCATAACGAATACGTGCAAGAAGGACCTTCAATGGTGGCTGACATCTCAACAGGTAACTCGGGGCTGTTCATTCATTCTACCCAATCCCATAGCCACGGTGACCACAGATGCATCCTTGATAGGGTGGGGCATTATCAGGGAAGAACAGCCCAAGGCACATGGAAGAAACATGAGGCTCATCTGCATATAAATGTTCTGGAGATGAGAGCAGTACTTCTAGCATTGCAGTCCTTCCTAGACTCTGTACCTCTGGGAACAATTGCAGTTCAGACAGACAACATGTAAGTGGTCTGGTACATAAACAAACAAGGAGGAACCAAATCTTACCCCCTGTGTCGAGAGGCCCTGAGAGTATGGCAGTGGGCAATCTCCACCCAATGCTTTCTGATAGCAATGCACATCCCAGGGAGATCCAGTGTGATAGCAGACAAGCTAAGCAGGGCAATTCTTTTGCCTCACGAGTGGCCCCTAAAGAAACAAGTAGCGGAACGGATATTTCGCAGGTGGGGCCAGCCTTGCTGCAATCTCTTTGCAACCCCAACTAACATGAAATGCAGCAGCTACTTTGCCCTGATCCCCCCACTGGAAGATGCCCCAAGGGATGCACTGGTGCACAATTGGCCCCTGGGTCTCCTTTATGCCTTTCCCCCCTTCCCACTGATACCCAAAGTATTACAGAAAGCAAAATATCTGGGAAGGACAATAATCTTAATAGCCCCTTAATGGCCTTGGCAAATTTGGTTTCCCTTCCTCCAGCCTCATCTCTTGGAAGAATCCTGGATCCTGGACCCAGTTCTGGATCTGCTGATCCATTCATCAGGGGCTCTTCATCCTTCTCTTCATTCCCTCAAACTGACAGCTTGGCTGCTCCAGTTCCAACAATAGCCAGGATTTACAACCTCTCAGTGGAGGCCTAACATATTATAACTTCCTCTCATAAATCATCCACCAGAAAGTTATATCTTAGCAATTAGAAGAGATTTTCTCTATGAGCATTTCAGAATGATGTTGATCCCTACCTAGCTTCATTCCAATCTATATTCGAATTTTAACGAAGGAGCTGCTGCAGCTACCATCAGAGTTCAATTATCAGGAATCTCAAACTTTCATCTTGGCTTCCAAGGTTCTAATGTCATGTCACATCGACTCTCTAAAGCCTTTCTTAAAGGTACCATTCATTTGAGACCACCAACCAGAGCTCCAGCCATGCCATGGAAATTAAATTTTGTTGTCTCCAGAATTATATTACCTCCTTTCGAACCAGCCTTGTCCTATCTTTTGAAATTCCTTTCATGGAAGACTATATTTTTGATAGCTATTACTTCTGCTCGAAGGATTTCTGAGTTGCAGGCTTTGACCATCCAACCTCCTTATCTGATTTTCCATAATGACAGAGTTTCACTCCGAACTAATCCATGCTTTTTACCAAAAGTTTGTTCAGTGACAAATCTTAACCAATCCATTGAATTGCCCGTTTTCTTTTCTAAATACACAAATAGGATGAAACACATGCTGCACAAACTTGATGTTCATAGACAACTCCGATTTTATCTAAATAGAATGAAACAATTCAGATCAATGGATCAGCTCTTTGTTTCCTTTTCGGAGTCAAAAAAGGGTGCCCCAGTGACAAAAGTAACCTTGTCAAGATGGCTGTCAGATTGCATTTCCTTCATTTGTAGTTCAGAGAATGCTCTTTTACAACAGAAAATAAAGGCCCACTCTACTAGAGCTGTTTTAATCTCATTAGCCTTTTCTGCAAGGTTACCATTAGATTCTATTTGTGCAGCAGCTACCTGGTCAAGACCTCATACCTTTATCACTTATTACAGAGTAGACAAGGCCGCCAGGGACAGGATCTCCTTTGGTTCCACAGTTCTGAGGAATATTCTTCCATGAGCCACCCGAGAAAGATGGTGCTTGGGATGCTAACCATCAGTAAGAATGAACGGCGAGATAGAACAACTTCACATAAAGAAGTTATGTATTCACCATGATGTTCCATGTGAGTTGTTCATCTCACCTTCATTCTTATATCCCACCCTCCAACCCCCATCCAGTCTACTTGAGGTCTGTCACCTCTCTTATATGATACATTGTCTCTTATCCAGCTCTCAGAGTGGCATATTAATACTAGTAAGTAGTCAGTTGGCAGCAAACAAGATCTGAGGGAAGATCAGGGTGCGTCATGGGATAGGGAGCTGGCCTCGAGCTGGTTGAAGACCTCTAGCTTTTGCAGTTGGCCAAGTCGGAGCCAAGGATTGGCTCCAAACCCATCAGTAAGAATGAAGGCGAGATGACCAACTCACATGGAACGTTATGGTGAGTACATAACTTCTTTTTATGTGTCGAGTTAAGACCAGCAAGAACTAGCTGGTACTTTACAGTTTCCTTCCTTCTCTAGCAGTGAGGTAACTTTCCATAACCCACATACTTAATTTCCATCACCAGGGTCAGACAGTCTTAATCATACCTTATGACTAGGAACCAGAACCACACAATAAGACTTCAAAGAAACAAATTGCAGCCAAGGACAGGACCTCAAACGGAAACAGTTCTCTTTATTGGATACAACCACAATAAATGTTAAGTGCTTTCGTCCCCCATAAAATTACATAGGACTTCTTCAGAACAAAAGCCATCTGCATAGATCAGGTTTAAATATTATTCAAACATATACTCAACCAATCAAAGTTAAAAAACAATAAAACAATTAAAAAACATTAACCCTCAATGTGCCTGAGCTTTAGTAATCAAGATATACTGTTATATTCATTCAGGCCAGGGTACTCAAATGCATTTGGCTTTAATTGCCATCTTAGTTCACATAATTCTAGATGTTCTGGTAACACCCTCCCTTGACTGTCTAAAACTATCTGCTGCAGAACAAAAAAGACAAATACATGATGTTATGTAGTCCAATCTTGCCTTCATTCTTACCCGTGGGTTTGGAGCTGAGCTGAACCTCGGCTCTGACTCGGTCATACTTTAGCTCGAAGTCTTCAATTGGCTCGTGGCTAAGAGGTATCCCATGATGCAACAGGTCTATTCCCCAGATCTCGTTTGCCGCTCGTTACGCTCAGACGTGGTCTTGCTTTTGGCCGTGGCTAAGTGTACTGTTTATAAACTTTTTATAAATGTTTGACTTGTTGTTCAAAAAAGCTATTTTCATAGCTCTGTGTGTGTGGTAGTGGTGTTATACTGCCTTTGTTTTGCTTCTCTTGCAATTTTTGTAGCCTTTTCGTTGGCCGTTTTGGTATCCCGTTTGTTTCCTTTCTGCCCATGTGCTAGGCGTGTTTCAGTTAGAGGACCTAGTCCTCCCCATTGTTTCTGTGTGGTCTTTGGTTTGGTGCTCCATTCTGTTAGCTTTTAGTGTTCTTGTGTCTGGCTAGTGGTGCTATCCTGCCTTTGTTTCCCCGGGCTAGGCCCGTTTAAGTTTGAGGACCTAGTCCTCCCTGTAGTTTTTTTCCCGCCGGTTACTAGGCCGTTCTTAGTTAGAGGCTCTAGTTTCTTGTGCGGGGTGTAGTTGGGTCCAGTGTGTGTACGTATTGCTTTGTATCTGTGTGTGTTTTCCTTTATTCAGCATGTCCAAGGATTCTAAGGAACACAGGCCTTCGGGCTTTAAAAAATGAGTTGAATGCAACAATGAAATGTCTTTGACTGATGGGTACTCTGTGTGCGTGTACTGCTTGGGGGCTATTCACCTCCAAGAGTCCTGCTTGTTTTGTCATTCCTTCAGTCCACATGTACTACAGGAGAGGAAGAACAAGCTCATTTTGAAAGGACTGCTTAAACACTCCTTCGAGGAAGACTTGGCTAAGTCTTCCAGTGCCTTATCCTCTCCAGCTAAAAAGGACCAAAAGACTTCTAAGAAGCGCTCTCCGGCTCCGTCTGTTTCTTCGGTGCCGCCAGAGAAATTTGCTAGAAGAGCTTCTCCTTCTTCGGTTCCATTGCCCTCGGTGCCGACAGAAAGTAGTGTGTTGACTAAGTCCGTATCGGCTCCCAGCCTTTCCGAGCCGGTCACGGATATTTTGGTTCGGAGCCGGTCTCCAGTTATTCGACCGGTTTCTCCTTCACGCAAGCCTCCTTCCGTAGGGAGATCCAGATCTCCAACTATATCCTCCAGGTCCTCCAGGACCCTTTCCGATGAGGACGTTATTAGAGTGGTTCAGAAACTGCTTCAGTCATCGTTGTTGGCCAAATTGATTTCGGCCCGACCCAGTCGGTTCCAGAGCCTATGGCCTCTTCATCCTTTGTTGTTCTTCCTCCGAGCCTTTCTCAGCCTTCGGAGCCAGGGTTGTCGGTTCCGTCGGGTGCCGTTAGGTCAGCTCCAGTAGCCTCGCCTGGCCTCTCGGTTCCAGTTTCTGCTCCGACCCCGTCGGCTCCGTCCATGGGGTCGAGGGTCCACGGTTCTCCGGTCAGACCCGAGTGGGAGGGCTCGGATCGATCTTTATCAGTTCCGAGCCTTCCTCTCAGTGCTTCGGCTCGAGTGAGCTTGGTCCTGACATGTGTTTCAGACCTCATCTCCTCGGTGCCGAGGGCTACTACTGTATCCTCTACAGTTAGTCAGCCTTTGGAGCCAGGAAGATCAGCCTTCGAGGTTATGAGGAGCGTGCTGGCCAGGTCATCAGCTGCATCCTATGGCACTGATACTCTGCCCCCTCCGGCACCGGTGTCAGTTTCGGATCACCCTCTATCCCTGGGCAGCGGAGACCCTAAGCCTCAGGATATCTCCATGAGTGGTCCCCAACTTTCTGATGTCTCCCCAGAGTTTTTGCCTGAGGAGCCTGCCAGAAAGAGATTGTGTAAGAGGAAACACCTTGACTCTCACGTCGGACACTGACCTCGAGGAGTCAGAGGGGTCCCCCAAGTCATCTTCTGAAGATATCTCTTTTTTAGATATCCTTGAGATCCTGAAGCAGAGAGGTGGCTGGCCCTCCAAATCCCCTTCTGATGAGGAGTCAGTGTTCCTGAAGGCTTTCGGGTCTCAACCCTCCGCCTCCTGGGTTTCTCCCCTTTCGATGAGCTACTAGATCTTGTCTGTCAAAAGGTGTGGAAAACTCCTGACATGGTGGAACCGATCCCTAGGAGACCCAATAAGTTTTTGTCCGCCCGTACTGACAAGGAATGTCTAACAAAAGGCATTCCAGTAGATGCCATGGTGGTGGCAGCAGCCACCAAGAAGGAACTTGCTGAAACTTCGTCTACCATCCATCCACCTACCAAGGAGTCCCGGGCTATGGACAGGTATGGAAAGCGTGTGTTTACCTCAGCAGCCTTTACACTGGGGTTGCTGAACTACTTGACGCATTTTACAAGGCTCCAGAGAGATCTCCTAAAAGAGCTAGGAGATTCTCTACAGGGTAACATTTCTGATGCCATGGCACAGAAGGTCAATGCACAGATGTCTACCTTAAATTCCCTTACCAACTCCTCTATGAAGCTGATCTCATACTCAGCCGACGGAGCAGGTAGGGCAGCGGGTTCCGGAGTCTCTCTTAGGAGACACTCCTGAATGTGCCAGTCTTTGATCCAGTAATGCCATGGGACCTCAGTTTTGTATTACAGAAGATCACCTCAACTCCCATTTGAGCCCGCAGCTACGTGTAACATTAAATTCTTGTCATGGAAGACAGTATTCTTGGTAGCCATAACTTCAGCTAGGTGGGTCTCTGAACTCCAAGCATTATCAATTAAGCCACCTTATTTGTGTTTCACAAAGATAGGGTCTCCTTAAGAACCAATCCTTCCTTTGTTCCAAAGGTTGCCTCTGTTGTCAATATCAACCAATCCACTGAGTTGCCTGTGCTTTTTCCTGAATTCTCCAACAAGGCAGAATTTAAGTTTCATCAGCTAGATGTTCATAGACAATTGCGTTTCTATTTACATAGGACAGAAGATTTCAGGAAATCAGATCAAATGTTTGTCTCGTTTTTAGACACTAGACTTGGGGTTCCTGTTTCTAAGGTAACCTTGTCTCGCTGGATCTCCGATTGCATCGCATTTATTTATTCTTCCAATGGCAAAGAATTACCCTTTAAAGTGAAGGCTCATTCTAAACGATCTGTGGCTACCTCAACTGCATTTCAGGCTAGGATGTCTATGGATGATATTTGTGCTGCAGCAACATCGGCTTCGACTCATACCTTTATTAGTCACTACACATTTGATCTGGTCCTTAGAGGCAGATCTTCCTTTGGTTCCACAGTGCTCAAGAGTATTTTTCACTGAGCAACACAAGATCAAAGTGCTAGGGACGCTGTCCCACGGGTAAGAATGAAGGCGAGACTGGACTACATAACATCAAGAAGTTATGTACTCCCCATAATGTTCGATGTATGTAGTCCATCTTGCCTTACATTCTTACTAACCCACCCTCCTACCCCTCCTGGAGGACCTGGAGGTATAGTCTCTAGATGTCAGTAGTCCTTTCTGTTGGGGCTGTTCTTCTCAGTGTGTGTGTGTGTCTGTGTGTGTGTGTGTGTGTGTGTGTGTGTGTGTGTGTGTGTGTGTGTGTGTGTGTGTGTGTGTGTGTGTGTGTGTGTGTGTGTGTGTGTGTGTGCGCTTGCAGCAAACAAGATCTGGGGAATAGACCGGTTGCATGATGGGATACCTCTTAGCCATGAGCTAATTGAAGACTTCGAGCTAGAGTATGGCCGAGGTTCGGCTCCGGACCCACGGATAAGAATGTACGGCAAGATGGACTACATGCATCGAACGTTATGGTGAGTACATAACTTCTTGTTTATTTTGTTCTAGTATATGTTTAGATAGTGCATTTGTACTTCTACCATTTTTTATATCATTTAGATGTTCATACATTCTTTCTCTGAACTTTCTACAGGTTTTTCTTATATAAAATGCTGGGCATTGCAGGCATTTTGCAGCATAAACAACACTTTCAGACTGACAAGTGAAATGACCATGTATATTAACCTTATAGTCACCCAGTCTAAAATTTACCCCTGTTTCAATAACATTGGGGCACTGCCTGCACATCCCACATTTAAAGTTTCCAAAGGGCCTATTATTACATTCTTTTCCTACCCTATTATTTTTCATGTAGATTTTTAAAATATCTATCCTTTTTAAACACAATAAATGGCTTAGTGCCTAAGTTTTCGGGTTCCTATTAGATTACCGAAAATGCATTCTATCAAATGCATTTTGTTCGAACTTTAAACAACGAAAAGGCAAAATAGTGAAGCGGCTTTTAAGCGAATTCTTTCTCAGAGAAAGAATTTGCTTGGCTGCTTCCATTACTTTGCCGTTTGCGGCATTGTTGTACGATCTCAAAGATGGTATATTTAAGTAGGGGGGTGTGGGGAGTGAAGCCCTCCCCCCCCCCCCACTTTATGTATTATTTCAATTTTTTTTTCTTTTCTTTTTTTCTTTTTTTGGAACAGCGATTTTTTTCCAAGGGAAAAATAAATCGCTGTTCTGAGCTTTCGAGATTGTAAGCTTTCACTTATATGGGGTCAGTTATTCATCGTTCGCTTTTTTAAGCGTTCAGTAATATAATATAGACCCAGTTTTTCTACAGTCATATAATCCAAATTAAGGATGGACCAGTTTTTATTGACAATTTTTACTACAGTTAAACTGTCTTTATTGAATGTCGTAACAAAGGAGAAGGTCTTTTTCTCTTTCTCTTTTTCTCCTCTATTCGTTGCCCCTTAATCAATAACACCTATTACATGTTCACCGTCCCAAGATGTGGACTGTTGACTTAAGATGGACCTGAAAATCCCACTAGCTGTTTTTGTTTGACCTTCCATATGTACTTTCTGCAGTAGGTGTTCTGGGTAACCCCTTCTCCTAAACAAGTCCATAATAAAATTGGTTTCAGATATAAAGTCATCAAGAGCTTTGATGACCCCGCCCAAATAAAAAAAAGTTCATCCAAAAACCTTGTGTAGTATTTTATATTTTCCACAAATCTACTTTTAAATATATATTCAGTTTCCCAAAAAGGCATAATGTAATTTGCATACATGTGGGCACAAGCAGCCCCCATAGCTGCACCTACCACTTGTTTGAAGCATTGTCCATCAAAGAAAATGTAATTATTGTGAAGAATGACTTCCATGAGGGCAATTGTCAATTTAATCTGATCCTGTGTGTATTTCTTAGTCATAAGAAGCTGTGCTTCAAGCCATTCTAAACCCTCCTTATGGGGTATAACTGAAAATACATTTTTAACATCTATTGTAACAAAAATCATGCCTTCAAAAACTGCTGCTTTGTTTAAATCCTTCAGAAAATCCCACAAATATTTACATACATACTTAAGTTCTTCCACCCCCTCTTTTAAATAAATGTCTACTAACTTTGCCATAAAGTAGGTCTTGGATCTTTTTCCGTCCACTATAGGTCTAAATGGGGGTTGATTCAGGTTCTTATGGATCTTAGGGATCCCAAAGATACTTCCAATCACTGGGTATTCGCTTTTGATGTAATTATATTCATCCAGGTTAATTTGACCCTGAAAAATCATGTCATCCACTCACACACACAGGAGCACAAAACACACACCTACATTCACGGAGGCTCTCAGTAAAAATCTACCCAAACAACTGAGACCTCCAAAGCAGAAATGCAAGCAACCTCCACCCACCAACACAACCCAAATGACACATAGCCCACATACTCAGTGTGCCACTCAACTATAGCCCATAAGGCATAACGTACCCAACACTCTAGTCATAGGTGACTCTATAGTCAGGCACACTGATGTTCCACTCACCAGGCTAAACAAGGAAAAAGTTACTGTCAGCTGCCTGTCGGGTGCCAGGATCTGCCACATAACGCACGCACTCAGGTCACTCCACAACAAGTACAAATATGACTCTGTCATTGTCCATGTTGGTGTGAATGACCTCAGACGTACCTCCCTGGACTACATGAAAGGAGACATGGAGGAGCTCTCCGATCTTGTAGCCCAGGCAGGTATGACCCTAGCCCTGAGTAGCATCCTGCCATCACCCAGAATGATACCACAGTACAAGGACAAAATGATTGAGTTTAACAATTGGCTAAGCGTCTGGTGTCATTCTAAGGGAATCCAGTATCTGTCTGCCTGGGATGACGATCAACAGACCATGATGCTTTGCCAGAGATGGCCTGCACCTGTTGCCCTTGGGATTCTGGATACTGGCAAAGGCTCTTGCCACCCCTATAGTGGCTTTTTTAGGCAAGGTTCAAATGACAAATTCACCACCGTAATAGGTACAAGCAAACAAAATCTGAGGATAATGCTACTCAATGCTAGAAGTCTAAACCTCAAAATGCACTCACTCGAGGCACTCCTTAAAATGGAGAACATTGACATCTGTGCAGTGACAGATACCTGGTTCAAAGCTCCAGAGAGCACCCCTACATTACCAGGCTATAATTCATACCACACCTTTAGGCCACCAAACCTGGATCGAAACACTAAAGGTGGAGGCGTATCCATATTCATTAAGGATATCCACACCTCCAAGCTAGTTGCTCAGCATAATGCATCCAAGATTATCCCAAGTTCAACTAACTCTGGGCAAAACTGCAATGCAGATTGTAGCTTGCTACAGACCCCCCACCATGCCCCAGAATTCCCACTCATCTTTTCTTGATACACTGGAAAATATTAAGGTACAACCCAACACTCTAATAATGGGTGATTTCAACTACCCTACCATTAACTGGGAAAACTACTCGTGTACCAACTCTTTTACTCAATGTTTTCTGGAAATCATCAGTTCCAATGCCTTGGATCAACTTATCCACACCCCCACCAGGGGCAGCAATATCCTAGACCTGGTCATCACCAACATGGGTGACCAGTGTTCCACACCAGAGGTAAGCTCCTCATTGGTCAGATCCGACCACAAGCTAATCACCCTAGACATCCACATCTCACTCTCACCCCCATTAGAAAAACAACCGTAAAACATTTCTCCAAAGCCAACTTCATGTTTCTTAAGACCGAAGTGGCAAACTTCACGACACCCATACAGATACGACTGCTGAATTCTACACAAATGCACATTATAAGCACTTACATGAGTGCATGGATGGTGCTATCCCTAACAGAACCAAGATGCTATCCTCCAAAAAAAGGAAGCCAATCTGGTGGTCTTCTGCCATAAACAAACTCTACAACAGAAGAAAGAAACTGTTGCAAAAAAGAGTAAAATCCCATGATTGGAGGAACTCCCTGGTTAGCCTCAGTAAGAAGCTGAGATCCCTCATAAAATCCTTCAAAACTAGTTATGAAAACAAAATTGCCACTGATTCTAAAAACAACCACAAAGCATTCTATAGCTATGTCAAGAATCTCAATGGCAACACTCAGATCTGCTCTGAGTTGCAGCACAATGACACTAAATATACAGAACCAACTGATATTGCAAAATAAAGCTACAGAATGGACTTAAATCTCATATAAGATGCAGATATGGGAACTGCAATACAAAAAATGTGGTATACCTAGCGAAATGTGACAAATGTCCAAGTTTCTACATTGGAAAGACGGAAAGATGTCTTAAAAGACGTATATATGACCATATTTATAGTATTAAGACTAAAGATAAAACCAATGCTTTATTTCAGCACGTAGACATGAATGGTGATGACCATCATTTTAGTTTCAGTATTCTTGATATAATAGATATAGATCCTAGAGGAGGTGATATTAAAAGTCTATTAGCATATAAAGAAACATGGTGCCAAATATGTTTAGATGCCACCACTCCTCCTGGATTAAATGATTTCATTTCAACTAAATCTTTGTTATTTTTATAAAGTGAAATAATAAGATATCTACATAACGTTTTGAATAAAATACCAGTAGATATTCAGATAGTATTATATAGTTATATTGTTTTATATTTATAAGTAATTATTTATTTATTTTTAGATGGATTTTATGAATTAATTTTTTTAGAGGGAGAAGGAAACAGTTAATGCCTATCTCTTTGTTGTCCTCCTTGTTATTATTTATAGGAACTGTAATGTAATTTAATTCTTATATGAATATACTATTTTTCACATTTTTTACATATATTTTATACATATTTTTACATATTTGTCAGGTTTACAAATATATTAATTGTTATTTAGAATATAATATATACTTTTATTTCTTCTCAGTGTTTTTTAAAAAACATTTGTTTTGCAAAAATGATGTGCTTTTTAAAAAAATCATTTTTTAAAAAAATCATTTGATTAATACATAAATTGCTCAAAATATTTCTAATGACTTTTTAAAAGAATGCTGTAGCACAGAGAAAGTTTACGAACCCTATTGTTTTGGTTTAAGGAATTTTTAATAATTAATGAACACATGTTGTGCAAGGATTGATTTATTTACTTTTTTTATTCATGTTATATAATTTTGTGTTTATGTATCTTTAAGAAGTGGAGAGCGTTTTGGCGCCAGATAAATTATTTAAGCAGCGGAACAACTAAACGCTACAGTTCTAATGAAGACCAGTTACTATGGTTGAAAGCGCTTAACTCTGTTTCATTTATTACATCTTGTTTGTTTCTTTCTGTTTGTCGTATCAGTCCGTGCTTTGTTTTAATAAACTGTGGAATATCAGATTATCTGGCAGTCGTTGGCACTTATTGGTGGTTACCGGAGGCATTTTTGGAGGTACTGTGGAAGTGATTTTTCTATTCTGATTTTACAGTAAGGCAAAAGGAGTGAGATGTATAGTATGTGTAAGTTTGTGCATGCATGCCTGTGTGTGTGTGTGTGTGTGTGTGTGTGTGTGTGTGTGTGTGTGTGTGTGTGTGTGTGTGTGTGTGAATGAGCCGTTTCATTTATCAAACAGTTTAAGAAACATTCACAGTTAACAGGAAGAAAATCCATCTTCATTTCAGGTAATATACCAAAGGATTGTGCACCTAACAGTGTCTTTCTATTGATAACCAAGAAATCAGTAAGTGAACGTCCACTGTTTATTTAGTGTGAGAATAGGTTTTAGAGATTCAGGCAATAAGCTAATTTTTATTATAACTGAAGGTGGGTGTGACGATGTGAGGTATTGTGATCTATGCCAGGGAGAGTGGGGCAGTGCATGTGTGGCATATGCCAGCATGGTTAACTGGAGTTGTGTAAACACTTTTGTGTCATTTGACTATCACACTTACTTGTACGGAAGCTTGTGTTAGAAATCTATCAGCAGTCTTATTATAACTGATTAAATGTTTATCTTTAAACAACAAATTCTGGAAGGGAAGAGAAGATGTTTTTGAATTGTTCTATAATTTTCAAATACTGCAAAGCTCTGATTGTGTACTGTACCAGAGTCAGGTGATCAAATGTGTTGCCATTCCATAACCAGCACTGAGAGGATGGAACTCACACAGCATGTTTTGTTTTGTTTTCTTTGGAACCTGATATAAAAATATATGACAGTTCTCACAGTTCAGTTGTTGTTCAGTTTAGTTTAGTCTGATGCTCATCACCTTATCTTGTGGAAGTAAGCATCTCAGCATCTAATGTTGCCTTGCTGTATTAATTAAGTTAGCTAGGGAATGGTTATTCTTTAGACAGTCAGGAAATACAGTAAGATTGAGTATTCTTTTTTTGCAGCTGTCTGAATCTGTCCAACTGTTATTGTTATTTCTCCTCTGATTAAAACTCTGTTTATTATACTTAGATATTTAATATTCTCATGTTTTCTATGTTGATGCTTTATTATTAAGTAGTTTTATACCTTTTATTGTGGCTTTTTTTAAGAGAATACTTTTAACATTTTGAGAGCAGTTGTGCTTATTTTAGTGACACCGTGGCCACTTTGAAGAGCCTGGCTGCTGTGGTTACACTCTACTGTTTATGTTAATATTGATTTTACTCAGTATAATTGCACACCCTTGTAAGATCCTGAGAGTGGCTGACTGTTGGCAACATAGTTGCCTTATAGTCTAGACAGAAAGGGTACAGTTAGTAAATCTGTATCAGCCTTTCCCAGGAGTGTGTGTGTGAAAATCAAATACCTAGGTGTGGGTCTGTCCGCTACTTGGAACTGGGGACACAGTGCTCCAAAGTGAGTCTTTGGTGTCTGGAGAGACAGAGTCCAGTTCCAGGTCTGGAGCAGGTTCCCTGTGTGCTCTTGTGGGAAAATGCGCTTGATGCAGAGAGTTACATTTAAAATACTGTGTAAATCCATTCCTGTTTTTAGACTGTCTCTGACAGTCAGTGGTGAGGATTGAGGCTCCTTGATTACTGGCTCAGGGTAAAGTGGGAACTTGTATTGTGGTTAAAGGTAGTTTTCAGAATTTCTGGATGGAGAGTGTAATATTGTATACTTGACACAGTTATTATTTTTCACTAATAAAACAGTTTATCAACCTAATATAGCTAAGGCGGGCAATTGTCAAAAATAGCCAGCAGTGTAAAATAAAATCTAAATATTTTACTGGAGTTCTACCATGAATATTACCAAAAAATTAAATTGTATCTCAGTATAAAATTAAATTTTGTTAAATAGCATGACTGTAGTGAAGTCTGTAATACTGTATTCTGAGTATTTGAGCATGTTTTCCTATTTTACAGAAGGTAGATACAAACTCTAACTTAAGGAAGAGAGTGAATTGTGCAGTACAACCAGACAGTCTCAAGGGAATGAAAGTTCAACAAAGGAGTAACAATGATGCGACTACCAAGGCTTCTGTAGCTGGACAGATGCATTCTGCTGTTGCCATACAAAACACTTCCAAGTCAGATGCCAACCCTTTCAGCTCATTCGGCAACAGTAATCAGGAAACATGTACACCTTCTGTCCCACCCTCTATGCCAACCCTGGATAATCAGGATCCTGAACATTCAAAGACTGGTATCACCAATCTACATCATTTGCTTGGTGCTAAACTTCAACACATTCAAGCTGTAAGTAGCAGTTCAGAACAATCGGCAGAGATTTCTTCCACATCTAGTGTACCTCCTGTCAAACCACTGCCTGCCTCCTCAAATTCAGGGACAAGTATAATTGACAAGTATGCACGTATTCTCTTCCCAGCTATATTTGGGGTATTTAATATGCTCTACTGGATAGTCTATCTCTCCAAAAACACTATGGAGAAAAAAATTGATCCTGGGTAAATCACTCTGTTTTGTATGTAGGTTACTGGTATACAAAGTAGCACACTGATAACATTTTTTTTCTCTTTTAAATGTCATTATTTTTTAGATAAAAGTGGATTTTCCCTACTTTTATGTGTGATTATAAACTTGGCTCTCAGTTAATATGTTGAGTAAAACTACCCTAGTACTGGGAGATAGCTATTGGTTCTATTCTTTCTTACTGCTACAGGTGTGTACACTTTCCTGCTGTTGTATTGGAGAACAGTACTAGTAGTCTGTAGAAATTGGTCTATGCCTGCTTGTGCAGTCCTTTTAGTTTAACCTTCAGCTTCCAGCAAGAGATATAATTAATGCAGACAAATATAAAGTAAGAATGTTACTGTTCTGGGTAGTCCTCCATTTCCAGGCATTGGACTAGTGATGTTGTCTTCCATGTTGCTATTTTGACATTTTATTTATTTATTTGTTTGTTTACATACTTATTCAGTTAGTTATTCATTCTTTTGATAACCTTGTGGATCGGCTTGACAAATGACCCCATTCAATCATGGTAGTGCATTTTAGTTAGTACATATTAGATTAAAAATAGTGGAATAGCATTTTATTATGAAATTCCTATTGGATTTGACACAAAGCTAAATGCATTTTAATCTTTGGTCTTTTTGTGCTTCTACTATTGAGAAATGTATTCAGCATTGTAATAAAAAGAAATAATGGAGCATAAGCATCTTATTACTTAGGACAACTTATTTTTATTTGAAACAAAACTGATAAACTTGGAATGTACTAGTGAAAGCAGTAAAGTGTTATTTGTGAGATTATCAGTGTAATTGGTTAATCCATTTCACATGTCAGGAATAAATAACTTTAAATGAGGTATATAGATTCATTGAGATTGACTTCAGATGTGGCCTTGAACAACTGTTTTCAGTTTAGCTTCAAATCAGAACTTTTCCCCAGTACATGTATTATATTTGTTTTTGCAATTGATGAGCTTCTCACATAGAAGCAAGCCACGTGGTTCTGACACTTCTGTTATGAAACTGTATGGCACAAATGCCCAGACCACAAATGCACAATCACAAAAATATTAAAGGTGGATGACACTGAAATAAATAGAAAACTCAAAACAAGTGTTTTTTTTTTTTTGTTTTGTTTTGTTTTTTACATAGGGGCATTTACTGAGAAGCTGGCTTGTGGCTTTGAATGATTACTTTGTATTCTGTTGTTAGTCAGACATATCAACACAAGTTATTGAAAAAGCCACTGATAACAAAGGTAGTTTGGAGTGCTTTGGGTGCTGCCTCCCTGCATTGATTGGTATTTCATGCCTCCCAGTTAAACTTCAGTAAATGTTTCTAAATGCTTAGAATGTGCTCAACTGAATCTCTGTGGTATGTATCAAGTAATGAACTTTACAAGTATGGAGTAATGATCATATTGTGTCCAGAGTGACATCATAAACAGAAGTTGTGCCAAGAGACAGAGAGGGGGAAACAAGAACTTCCAGACTGCATGAGCAAGAAAGGTATAATGATTCAGATATGACTTCTGGATTTCATATGGTATATTTACAGTTATGCATACTGGCCGAATGACAGTAAATTAGAATTAGTACACTAAATTAAAAAATGTTGGCTTACTTAATTACTGTAAAGGTCATGGTAGAATCTATTCTACCCTGTATCAGGGTGCTCGATTGATCTCTGTGATGCCTACCTTCACATAAACATTGCAGAGGAATCAAGGAGATTCATTTGCTTCCAAATGGGAGTCAATCATTATCAGTTCAGAGTCCTGTTATTTGGTCTCACCACAGCACCCAGGGTGTTCAGCAAATGCATGACCACCATTGCAGCTCTTCTACAACTGTTAGGATTCAAGTTCTTCCTGTGCCTGAATGATTGCCTTCTAGCTGCCCATTGATGCAGTCTCTGAATAATGCTAAGAACTACCTTGTGAACCTGTACACCTTTAGAAAACAAATCAGATACCTTCCCAGTCCATCAAGCTCATAGAATACAATTTAGATACCATTCGGTGTATAATCTTACTTCCTCAAGAAAAATTCCAATTCCTGAGGACAACAGTACTTTCTCTTCTTCTGAATTCCACACCTCCAGCAGCTCTAGTCTTGAGTGCACTAGGTCTCATGGCCTCATATATTATAATGTTTCACTTTGTTCGCTTCCATATGAGAATCTTACAATGGCTTTTACAAGCTCAGTGCTGCCAGATTCTTCACCTTCCAAGGCCATCATCATCACAGAATTTTGCAAATCCCATTTGAGATTATGGCTCAGTTTCCCTGATATCCATGGGGAAGCCATTTGTGGCACTAGCCCCAGTAGCTATGGTGACAAAGGATGCATCCTCCCCGGGGAGGGGGGCGGGGGACATTGTGACTGGAGGTTAGTCCAAGGTCAGTGGTCAGACATTGATACTACCTCTCACATAAATGTCCTAGAGGGTGGTCCTCCTTGTGTTGCAGGAATTTCAGGACCAACTTCCCCAAGGTGTGATCTTCCATCCAAACAGACAATATGGCTGTATTCTGGTACATCAACAAACAGGGAGGAATTAGATTGTATCCACTATGTCTGGAATCAGTGAGGATGTGGCAGTAGGTGATGGCTTTGAATCACTTTCTTGTTGCAACACACATCCCTTGGAGTGTCCAGCTGTCTAGCAGACAAGCTCAGTAGGTCTCTCCTCATGAGTGGTCCCTCAGTTCAGCAGTAGCCATCCAGATTTTTTTATCTTTGGGGTTTCTCTTGCTGTGATCTCTTTCACTGTCTCTAGTACACCAAATGCAGCAAGTTCTTCACTTTAATTCCCCTACTGTGAGAGTCACAGATGGATGCTCTGTCTCAGCAGTGGCCACCAGGGCTATTTTACAGATATCTACCTGTACCCTTAATTTCAAAGTTCATTCTGAAAGCAATAAGGTGCAAGGCAACAGTCATCCTCATAGTCCCCTTTTAGCCCAGATAAATCTGGTTCCCTATTCTGAAACCATATCTTCTGAAGTCCACTTGGCTTCTGGATCCCATTCTGAGTCTAGTCACTCATCTCTCTGGGAAGTCTCACCGTGGCATCTTGAATCTAAAGCTAACTGCTTGGTCTCTCCAATTCTGGTGATGGAAGAGGTACTTAAAATATTTACAGTATCCCAGAAAGACTCCAATTGCAAGATCTAGTGAAGTAAATGTGAACATTTTGCTATCTGGGCTGATAGTCAAGATACTGACCCCTTTTTTGCATTGGTATGGGACATTCTGTAATTTTTTTCAGCCTATCTTTCGGGGTGGTTCCAGTTTTTCAATTATCAAAGTGCAGTTAGCTGTCACTTTTAGCTTTCATGTCAGTTTTGAACACAAATCACTCTCCTCACTTAAGTTATGCATCTCTTTCCTGAAAGGAGTCTTTGTAATCCAACTTTGTATAAAAGATCATGTACTTCCTTGGTACCTGAATTTAGTTTTGGAAGCTCTAGATAAGCCCCCAATTGAGCAATCTACCACTGCTCAGCTGGAATTCATTTCTTGGAAACCACTGTTTTTGGTAGCCATCATATCAGCCAGGAGAATCTCAGGCTTTACCTTCTTCCTCACCTTATGTAATTTTCCACAAAGATAGAGTGCCTCTCAGAAAAAAAAACTTCCTTTATTCCAAAAGTAGTTTATAAGTCTAATTCGTCCCAATCTTTTCATTTACCTGTTTTCTTTCCAAATTACTCTAACAAGGGTGAATATATTTGCATACCCTAGATGTCAACAGACAGCCACATCTCTACCTTCATAGACCCAAACCATTCTAGAAAGATGCACAACACTTCATTTCCTTTACTTCTTAACAAGTTGGGGAAAAAACTTCCAAATTTCCCTTTCTAGATGGGTGCCAGATTGTATCATATTTATCTAAAGTAATAACACTTCTTTACCAAGGAAACCCAAGACGCACTCTACTGGAGCCAATGATACTTCCACAGCCTTATTTAGGTTTTCTTTGATTAATGATTTTTGTGATGTTTCTACTTGATCTTCCATGCACACCTGTATCAGGCATTATGAGTTGGATTGCATCTCCAGAGCCCAAGCTTCTTTCAGATCTACCATTTTAAAAGGTCTCCTATCATGAATCCACCTAGGAAAGTTTGTAGGTCAAGATTCTAACCGATATAGCAGATCACATGGACTGACCGAGTAGTGTGCAAAAGCTATGTATTTACCTTAATGATAGAGCCTTTCATTCATGTCCACCTGACATGACAACCTTCCCACCATACCCCATCTGTCTCTTGTACTACCTTGAAAGATTGTGTGTTTCTTCTAAAGACTTTGTCATCGTCTATTTCTCACATTTGGTTCTCAGGCATCAGATGAGAGCAGAAGTAAATCAGGGCATTGATGTTGCGGGATTGGATCAGAGAAACAGCTCTGAGGACCCATATGTTATATCAGATGGATGTGAAAGAAAAGTTTCTGTCATTATGGTTAGTACATAACTTTCATTTTACAATACTGCTGGATTTCATTGCTGTGAATCGCTATCATGCTGTGCTACTGAAATGACTCAAAGCTAAAGTATACTGTGACTATTTGAAATGTTAGGGCCTGCTAGAGTGAGTGCCAAATACAGAGAATGAATGACCTAAAGAACAGACATATACTGATATATACATATACTAATTCTGAGATGCCATTTCTCAGAATATTCCCTTTTCTCTGAAGTGTGGCAATCTCAGAGTTGGTGTATATAAGTTTAGGGGCTGTGGGGGGGGGGGGTGCAAGGGAAGTTTGCCCCTCCCCCAAAGAAGTTTAAAAGAGAAGAGCAATTTTCGAGATTCACTCTTCTCCCTCTTTTTCAGTAATTTTTAAAGCATGTCAACACTCAGCATTTTGAGTGCTGAAATTTCAATAGGGAACCAAAGTATACATATATCTAAGACAAGCAGATAACCTAAAATCATTCAAAATTCACATACAATTGTACCAGATAAGTAATTGGCTTTGCTCTTGCACAACTCCAGGGTAATTAGAACAGTCACATCCTGTTGCTGATGTCCTCTCTGAATGTGAAATTATAACTAGTGGGATGCGATAGACACTGTTGTGGGCCTTCTCCCGTTCAGTATTTATTTTGCAGACATCTAAATATCCCTGAAGTGTGGTTCACCAGTTTTGCTACTGACTGCAAACTGGGTTCTGTAATTTGCTCATTCACTGCTCCAAAAAAGGCTGGAATGTGCACATACCTGGTGTACTGAAAATGGTATCAAACTAAATTTAAAAAAGTACAGCATAGCAGTGTTAAAACAAAACTGTTCCCACCTCACATGTTATAAGTGGTATTCCGCTTCAAACAGACACAGTCATAATAATGCTGGGCACTTACACCTGTCTCTCATTTGAACATAATATTTTCATCGTAGCCAGGAAATCCGTTTATCTGGCCCAGTTAACTTCCAAGGGAGCATCTTCAGGACTCAAAGAGGTCATCTTATCACTGTACACTTACCTTATAATTGAGTATAGTGCTCCCTTTGTTATGTACAAATCCACACTTATTTCTCAAAAGGATCTCAACTTTCCATCACCCAAAAGTGGAACACTTAGCAACAACTTACTGACACCTTCAACTAGGAGGATCGCAGGATGGTTGAAATGCATTACTTTACATTTATAAAAATTCTATTGATGGATTAATATGATTTAGATATGGATATCAATTAACAAATTCTTAACAAAAAAATGTTTCACAGAACTTTACAATGTGGAACAGCAAGGCACGTGGACTTTCTCAGACCCAAAATGAGAAGCATTCCTGTTATTTTTAATATCAACTGTTATTTTTAATCTACTTCAACTATAGTTCATCTGTTTTATTCTAATTATTGTTGTATACTGCAAATTAACTTGCAGGATTGGAACTTTTCTGGACAGACCACTGCTTTAAAGAGATTCTGCTCACTCAGGATTTCTCAGTAAACAATGTAAATAAATAAATAGACAGATAATGATGTACACTTGAAAGATATGACTGAAGAGCCCCCACTGATTTTTTCAAACACATTTATTAAAGTAGCACTTAAGAAGCATACTATATTTACATTTTTCATACCCATTACATATATGATTTCTTTTTTTTTAATTATTATTCACTCCAAAATTACATAAATGGTTGAAATCCTGCTTTCCTTTAAATCTCATACCTCCTATAAACATTCTTTAAGTGGTGTACCCACATATTCCATTTATTTCTGTGTAACTTGCTCTTTCCTTTTTCTAAAGGTCCCTCATCTAGTTCCTTTATCCCCTTTACAATATTCAAATGTCAGTTATAGTTGAGTTGGTTTAGATTTTCCTTCCCATTTCTTAGTAATTGTTTTTTTTTAACTAATAGCATCAAACTAAGTAAGGCCTTCCTCTGTATAGCAATTCAGATCCTGTGTCCCAACTGAAAATAATAATTTCCTTAGTTACAGATATTTGTACCCCAACATTTCTGACAGAATACTGAGTAGAGAATTTTTAAGTATGCCAACTCATTGCATTCTTAAAAAAAAACATGTTCCCATTTACCACTTCCTTTTTCCATTACACCTCAATCATTTGATATCTAGCCGAGGAAAAAAATCTCTGAAGTCTGCTTGGAGTATAAAATAGCAATGCAAAAACGTATTAGCAATGTCCCACTGATTTTTAACCCAAAAAATTAAAATCCTTAAATTCTTCAACTATCCCAATAAACTGGCATAGCTCTCCCTATCTTCAATAGCTCACCTGCTGTACCAAGATAAAGTGTGTCTCACTTTTTGAGTCATGAAACTCCTAGTCGTGTTTGATTTCCTATTTCTTAGCAAAACCAGTAGTTCAACCTTTTTACAAAATCAGTGGCTTTATAAAACACCTATACAAGGTGTTTATACTAAATTTACACCACGAAATAAACAAGACTCGCTGGAGCGATAACTTCCTAACTCAAGGTATCCCCATCCTGTGGAATAAGTTGTCGCTATAGGTCAAACAAAGTACTACTTTGTATGCCTTTAAGGCTTGTATTTATAATGGCATAGGAAGATATATATTTGTATCAGGGTTATACTGCTTGATATGGGAGTTGGTCACTATTAAATATGCATAAATGGTGACAAGAACTTTTAAGTGTGTCTACTTAAGGGTGTATGTAGCTAGGTATATTATGGTCCCTGTGATCACTTGCCTAATATTGTTCCTATGTTCCAGTACTTAAATTGATATTCTCAATTTGGATTTAACACTTATTTCAACCTAGCTGTTTTCCCTCTTCACAGTTCTCATTCTATGTTCATAACTCGCTGTATGTCAATAACTTATATAAAATCTATTGCAGGGACAAGCCCTTCTATATATTCATAGTGTAGGCATTTCTAATCTATATAATGACATTCTACACTACTATTCTCCAATATTATTTCTACTGCATGCATGTATTTTTCTTGAACTGTATGCAATGATTTATCAATGTTCATACAATAACTGTATTTTCAGTTGATGTGCAATATTTATCATTTTATTGTAGCTACTACTGCAAATTTCTCCTATCATGACTGAAAAAGATCAGTGGTAGATAAACTCATTTACTTGGTTATCAGTTTGTAAGTAAATAAATGTTACAGGTTCATAAATTATAAAGGGTATATATTTTAAGGGGTATATGTTAGCTAGAGCATGAATTAACTATTCTATCTGTCCGTCAGAGACGTAGGTATCAAACCGGGGTGAATTTCCAATTTATTCATAACTACTGAGTTTCCGCACATATCCCTAGGCCTTCTTGCTGTACTGTTATACCATTCTATACTCCTAATTCTTTCTTTATGCCCCCTTGTCAACTTCTTCCTCTCCACTGTACATATCGAATGCATCTCCATGTTAATTATTTTTCCTGTCATGTATTCTCGTCTGATAGTACCTTTTTCCAATCTTTACCTATACCTACTGCATTTTAATGCTGAGAAATATCTGCATCTTTTTTTTTCTTATCAATAAGGAATTACTTATGTCTTATATTAAACTTAAACAATTTTTAACA